>NC_066568.1:6716710-6721710 GCF_024679095.1 Eriocheir sinensis
TGAGAGTGTTCGTGCTTAATCTCCAACTGTATTCTTAACTCCTCCTCCACCATTATCACCACCACCACCACCACCACCACCACAATCATCATTATCATTATCATCACCAACCAACACCACCATCATCACCTCCATCATCACCACCATCATCACCTCCATCACCATAATCATTACCACCACCACCATCACCACCATCCTACACCACCATCACCATTCCTATCTCTATTATCACTGCCACCATCACCTCCACCACCACCACCATCATCATCATCACTACTACCATTGAGCAAGCTGTGCTCTCCCCTCTCTCTCTCTCTCTCTCTCTCTCTCTCTCTTCATTCCCTTCCACTTAATCTCTTCCATCTTTTTCTCTCTTTCCTTTCTTTCTACTTCATTTTTTCCTTCTCTCCATCCCTCCTACTCCTCCTCCCTCTTCCTCTTTCTTTCTCCATTTCCTTTCCTTCTCTCCCTTCTCCCTCTCTTCATTCTTATACATCCTCTTCGTTATCTCGTTTCTTCCCCTCCTCCTCCTCCTCCTCCTCCTCCTCGTCGTCTCACTTCCTTTCATCATTTATATAAAAAAATGGTTCTCGTATTACAGGGAAAAACGTTTTTTTTTTTTTTAGGTTCATAGTGTCTTCGTAGTGTGTGTGTGTTTGTGTGTGTGTGTGTGTGTGTGTGTGTGAATAGTAAACAAACGCACACACACACACACACACACACACACACACCCATGCACGTATACACATCTTTTCACAAAATCTCCTCCTCCTCCTCCTCCTCCTTCTCCTTCTTCTTCCTCCTCCGTAATTGCCGACTCCACTTTCTCCTCGTTCTCCTTCTCATTCTCCTCTTTCAGCTTCTATTATGTGAATATACAACAATTTTTCTACTCTTTCTACCATGATTCTATTTCGGCTTGAGAGAGAGAGAGAGAGAGAGAGAGAGAGAGAGAGAGAGAGAGAGAGAGAGAGAGAGAGAGATTGTTATCTACATGTTGCTATTTAAATCCTCATCACCTGAATACGTTTTTTTTCCTCCTCCCCCTCCTCCTCCTCCTCCTCCTCCCCCTCTTCCTCCTCCTCCTCCTCCTCCTCCTCCTCCTCCTCACTAACTATTTCCGGCGATAAGTTACGTTCAGCTTCAGCCAATTAAGTCGAATTGTCACCTGTGTGTGTGTGTGTGTGTGTGTGTGTGTGTGTGTGTGTGTGTGTGTGTGTGTGTGTGTGTGTGTGTGTTCTTCCTTTGTTTTACTCTAAAGAAATATTGTTGCTGTCGTTTTTTATCATTGTTTTTGTAGTAGTAGTAGTAGTAGTGTTTCTCTCTCTCTCTCTCTCTCTCTCTCTCCCTCCTTCCCTCCCTTCCTTCTTTTTTAGCCTCTCCCTCTTCTTTTCATCTTCCATTTTTTTCGTGTACGCTTTTGAAAATGTGGAAGGAAAGAAAGAATGAAAGGAAGATAAAAAAGTCTCGAAAAAATGGGAAAGTTATTGTATTTCGAGAGTTTTTAATATATTTTGCGTCTGACGTAAAGGATTTTGCTCAGCCTTTGTACTTGAGGAAGGAAGATATGAAGGAGGAGGAGAGAGAGAGGATGAAAGGATGGAGAATATTGAGAGAGAGAGAGAGAGAGAGAGAAAATTGAAATAATGAACGGAATATGGGGGAAGAGAAAAATGAAGAATGTGAATGAGAAGGCACAATAGATTCATAAGTTAATAAAGAAAATAAAAGAAGAAGGGAGGAAGAGGAGGAGAGAGGAGAGAGAGAGAGAGAGAGAGAGAGAGAGAGAGAGAGAGAGAGAGAGAATGTGTGTTTGTAGTTCTATACCTAAGAGTTACACGTGAAACTAAGGTAACACATAGAGTTAATTTTAATATGTTTTTGATGTAAAGAAGCTTAGGCGTGAAGAGAAGGAGTAATCGCATCGTTAGTGTTTATAAGAAGAAAAATAGATAAGAAAAAAGAAAAAGAAAAGAAAGAGTTGGATAAAAGAAATAACGAAAAAAGCAAAAACAGATTAAAAGAAATGAAAATATGGAATGATCGACAGTGAAAAATGAATAAACAGTGTGTGAAAAAAAAGAGAAAAGAAAAAATAAAGAGAAAGCAAAACGAAAAAAAAGAAAAAGAAAGAAAGACTTGGATGAAAGAAATGATGAAATAACCAAAAAAAAAAAGATTAAAAGGAATGAAAATATGGAATTATCGACAGTGAAAAATGAATAAACGGTGTATGGAGAAAAAATACATAAGAGAAAAAAAAGAAAACAAATAAAGAGAAGGGCAAAACGACCGAGGCAACAAAAATAAAGATGAAAGAACCAAAAGAAAAGAGGAAGAAAAAAAGTGAACGATTGAAAAGTGAGGATAAACCGAGATAGATAAAAGATAAAAGAAAAAAAAAGATGGTGGGGTAAAAGAAGAGATGAAACAAGCAAAATAAAAATACGCTGAAAGAACAAAAAGAAAGAAAAACAAAGAGAAAGAGGAGAGATTGAAAGTAAAACCGATTTGGACAGGACAGGTATTAGGACGGAGGAGGAGAAGGAGGAGGAGGAGGAGGAGGAGGAGGAGGAGGAGGAGGAGGAAGAAGGGGAGTCAAAGGAGTTTAATACAGAAGCTCAGGTGTGAATATACAGGTGACACTAATCAAATAAAGGAAGTCAGGTGTTAAGCAGGCCACAGGTAAAACAGAAATGCCTGTAATCAAGAAAGACACCTGTAAATGTCTCTTCCTCCCTCTTTCTCACCCTATCCCTACTCCTAATTATTTCCTCTTTGTTCCTCTTTAATCACTTCTTTCCTCTCCTCTTTCTCCTCTGTCTTTCCTTTCCTCTTCCCTATCTTACCTCCGTCTCCCTCTTCCTCTCTCTATACCTACTTCTAATTATTTCCTCTTCTCTTTGTTCCTCTTCAATCACTTCTTCTCTCTCCTTCTCTTTCCCCTTTCCTTCCTCTCCAATTTCCTACCTTACAATACACTAACCTCTCCTCCTCCTCCTACTACTACTACTCCAAATTGTACCATTAGCAAGGAAGTAATGTGAGAATCATATTACTAAGAAACATGAGATGAAGATGAAGAGTTGGTAGGGAAGGAGGGAAGGAGAGAGAGGAAGGAGAGACGGATGAACAAGGAAAGAGAGAGAAGGATGCAAGAGGAGAGAAGGATCAGAGGGGAGAGAGTTAGACTGAAAGAGAGAGGGGAGGAAGATCAGCGAGAGGTGGAAAGTGTGTGTGTGTGTGTGTGTGTGTGTGTGTGTGTGTGTGTGTGTGTGTGTGTGTGTGTGTGTGTGTGTGTGTGTGTGTGTGTGTGTGTGTGTGTGTGTGTGTGTGTGTGTGTGTGTGTACGTATACCTGTGGCCTTGGTAGCGTCAGGAACATACAAAAAAAGTTATTATTACGTGTAGTGCATTATTGCATGTGTGTGTGCGTGTGTACGTGTGTGTAATTCACCACGGCCTGATCACGTGTTGGACTCGCTTTCGCCAGCAGGTACCCTCCCGACACGAGCAAGTGCTCATTTATCGTCGATCTCTGGGTACTGCCAGGACCTCACACACCACACACCCCATCTCTCTTGCTCAAGGGGGGACAGTAACCACTCCTAGTCAACAGAGAGAATCCGGTCTGAGCGGGGCTCGAACCGATGCCTGTTTGGCCGTGAAGCCTTGCAGCGTGAAGCTCTATTGACTGAGCCACCGAGCGGTGTTTCATCACATTGTGTGTGTGTGTGTGTGTGTGTGTCTGTGTGTGTAATTCACCTAACACACTATTGCGTGCTCTTTATACTCACTTACCTTCAAATAACACACACACACACACACACACACACACACACACACACACACACACACACACACACACACACACACACAAACAAACAAATCCATAATGTTAGTTTTTCCACATTTATTTATTTTTATTTAATTTATTTTCTTTGCTTCCTTGTTTCGTTTTTATCACGTTCTCTCTTCCTCCTTTTTTTCCTTTCAGTTTCCTTTATCAATTCCCTCTTTTTGCTCTCCTTCCTTCTCTAATTCCTTTTATTATGTATATTTTATCATCAACTTTATTTTTTTCTTTCCTCCTTTTTCGTCTCAGTTTTCCACCTTTTTCTTTTCTTTCTTCTTTTCTTATCTCCTTTTTTCTTGTTTTATAGACTTCCATTTTCCTTTTCTTCTTTTTTTCTTTCTTTTTTTCTGATGTTCTTTCACTATCAACTTCTCTCTCCCTCTCTTTTCCTTTCTCTTCTCCTTTCTTTCTCCTCGTACTTCTTTCGTTTCAGTCTACCAAATTTTCTTTTCTAATCTTTTTTTTTCTTATTTAATTTCACTATCAACTTCTCTCCTTTTCTCTCCCTTCCTTTCTTTTCTCCTCTCTTTCTCCTCGTCCTGTCATTTTCTTCCATCGCTGTCTTAGTCTTCCTCTTTCGTTTCAATCTTCCATACTCTCTTTTCTGATCTTTTTTTCTTCTTTTCTTATTTCATTTCACGATTAATTTCTCTCCCTTTCTCTCCCTTCCTTCCTCTTCTTTTTTTTTCTCCTCATCTTCTCATATTTTCTTCCATCCCAGTCTCTTCCCTCTTTCGTTTCAGTCTTCCATACTTTCTTTTCTATTTTTTCTTTTTCTTTTATTTCATTTCACGATTAATTTCTCTCCCTTTCTCTCCCTTCCTTTCTTTTCTCCTTTTTTCTCCTCATCCTCTCATATTTTCTCCCATCCCAGTCTCTTCCCTCTTTCGTTTCGGTCTTTCATACTTTCTTTTCTAATCATTTTTTCTTCTTTTCTTATTTCATTTCACGATTAATTTCTTTCCCTTTCCCTCCCTTCCTTTCTTTTCTCTTTTCTTTCATGGCGGTCTAGTATTTTTTGTCTTTCTTTCTTCTCCAATCGATTTCTCTTCCCTTCCTTTCCTTTCTCCCGTATGTTCTTTTATTGCCGTTCGTTTCCCCAGATCGGTTTATTTTTCTCTTGCAATCGTTTCTATTTTTCTACA
>NC_066568.1:6726710-6734210 GCF_024679095.1 Eriocheir sinensis
CGATTCCCGGCGTAGTGGAAAAATTTGGGCGGCTTTACCGATACCCTACGCCCCTGTCCACCCAGCAGTGAATGGGTACCAGGTATTAATCGGGGGTTGTGTCTCGTCTCCTGGGGTCTGTTCCCTTCTATAATTCCTTCCCCTTCTGTCTCTCTCCGGCATTATGACCACAGATGTTGCGCCGACTAAACGAAACTTTCCAAACTTTTTCTCTTCCTCTCCCCGCAGCTGTTCGCCCCACACAACCCAGCGCCCCAACGCCCCGCCCCGCCAGGTGAGGCGCCCCGCTTGGCTCCTCCGCCAGGTAAGATCATCATAAAGTCCCTCTTCTTCCACGCTACTGTTGATCCTTTCGCCTCAATGACTTCTTTTACCCCCATCCACTTCTGCCTTTCTTCCTTCCTTCTTTCATTTGCTCCCTCCGTCATTCCTTCACTATTTCATATTCTCCTTCCTTTCTTCCTTCCTAATTTACTCTCGTTCATTCCTTCACTATTTCCTATTCTCCTTCCTTTCTTCCTTCCTTCGTTCATTTGCTCCCTCCATCATTCCTTCACTATTTCATATTTCCTTCCTTTTTTCCTTCCTCCACTCATTTACTCTTTCGTTCATTCCTTCACTCCACTCTTTCCTATTTTCCTTCCTTTCTTCCTTCCTTCACTCATTTACTTTCGTTCATTCCTTCACTCCACATTTTCCTATTCTCCTTCCTTTCCTCGTTCGCTCCTTCACTCCTTCCTTTATTTATTTATTTATTCATCCATGTATTCCTTCACTCCTTCCTTCCTTCCTTCACGTCCCCCTTCACGACTTCCTTCAATCCCTTCTTTAATTTTTCCCTCCTTCAATTTTTCCCTCCAATTTTTCTCTACTTTCTTCTCTGTTTTCTTCAGTTTTTTTTTTCCCTCCTTTTTTCAAATTTCCCCTCCTATCTTCAAATTTCTCCTCCTATCTTTAAATTTTCCCTCCTATCTTTAAATTTTCCCTCCTTTCTTCAAATTTCCCCTCCTATCTTCAAATTTTCCCTCCTATCTTAAAATTTTCCCTCCTATCTTTAAATTTTCCCTCCTATCTTTAAATTTTCCCTCCTATCTTCAAATTTCCCCTCCTATCTTCAAATTTTCCCTCCTACCGTCAAATTTTCCCTCCTATCTACAAATTTTCCTTCCCATCTTCAAATTTTCCTCCTATCTTCAAATTTTCCCTCATGTCTTCAAATTTTCCCTTCTATCGTCAAATTTTCCCTCCTATCTTCAAATTTTCCCTCCCATCTTCAAATTTTCCCTCCTATCTTCAAATTTTCCCTCCTATCTTCAAATTTCCCCTCCTATCTTCAAATTTTCCCTCCTACCGTCAAATTTTCCTTCATATCTTCAAATTTTCCTTCCTATCTTCAAATTTTCCTCCTATCTTCAAATTTTCCCTCATATCTTCAAATTTTCCCTCCCATCTCCAAATTTTCCCTCCCATCTTCAAATTTTCCCTCCTATCTTCAAATTTTCCCTCATGTCTTCAAATTTTCCCTCCCATCTCCAAATTTTCCCTCCCATCTCCAAATTTTCCCTCCCATCTTCAAATTTTCCCTCCCATCTTCAAATTTTCCCTCCTTTCTTCAAATTTTAACTCCCTTTCTCTATATTTTCACTTTTCTTCAATTCTTCAATCCAAATTTTTCACTCCTTTTCAAGTTTTCGCTCTTCATTTTTTTTCACCCCTTCAATTTTTAACTCCCTTTCTACACTCCTTTCTTCAATTTTTAAACTCCCTTTCTTCATTTTTTCACTCCTTCAATTTTTAACTCCCTTTCTTCACATTTTCACCCCTTTCTTCAACTCTTCCGTCACTCTTCCACCTCTTCCTTCCCTCATACAACGATTCACAAGGACGCAAGGAGACTCCACAAGGTCAGACGGCCCTGCAGCTTCTGAAGACTCCTCACCACATTCCCTTCCCGTCCATAAATGCATCTAAGTGTCCGTTTAAAGCTCCTCCCACTCCCTCCTTCACTCCATCCTTCATTCCTTCACTCCTTCTCTTCATTATCCTTCCTTCCCTTGATCTTCTTTTACCCTTTAACATCTTCCCATTCTCCTTTATCTCCTTCTTCTACCCATCGCTCTTTCCTTCACTTCGTATCTCATTCCTTCCTTTTATCCCTTCATTCCTATCTTCATTTCTTCCTTTACCTCTTAACATCGTCCTTTTCTCCTTCACTCCCTTCTTCTATCCATCGTTCTTTTCCTTCACTCCATACCTCATTCCTTCATTCCATCACTCCTTCCTTCCTTCCATCCCTTTATTCCTATCTTCACTTTCTTCTTTTACCTCTTAACACCTTCATTTTTTCCTTCATTCTCTTCTTCAACCCATCGCTCTTTCCTTTACTCCATCAATTCTTCCTCCACTTCTTCCTTCATTCCTATCTTCACTTCTTCCTTTACCTCTTAACACCTTCCTTTTTTCCTTCATTCTCTTCTTCAACCCATCGATCTTTCCTTTACTCCATCAATTCTTCCTCCACTTCTTCCTTTCCTCTTTCACGTTTCTTCTCTTCATCTTCCTCCTCATTCACTCTCCCTGATTCTCTCGCCCCAATTCCTTCCTTTCACTCTCTCACGTTCTCCCCGCCAGCCTCTTCCTTTTTGGCTTCCGTATTTACAAAGGTACCTCCCTCGTTCTCCCCTTCCACCCTCATGACAGGCCGAGAGGGGAGTTCAAGACGCTTCTCTAACCCAAGGCGTCTCAATTTCCTCCTTCACTCCCTTTCTCTCATCTCTTTCTGGTCTGCCCGCTGTTCCCTTCCTTCTTCGCTTCCATTAGTAATATTTAGCAAGGTACCTCTCTCGTTCTCTTGTTCCGTCTTCAGTGTATGGTCAAGAGGAGAGTATCAAGTAGCCGCTAACCAAAGGCGAAGATTTCTCAGTTACTTCGTTCACTCCCTCACTCGAACTCTCTCTTGGTCTGCCCATGCACTGTTCTCTTCCTTTTTGTCTTCCGTTAGTGATATTTAGTAAGGTATCTCTCTTGTTCTCTTCCTTCATCCTTATTCTCCTTCCTTAACTCGTTTTTCCCTTTATTCCTTCACTCCTTCACTTTCTCTTCCTTCCAATACTTATTCATTTCTCCCTTTCTTCACTTTATATTTTTCGGGACACTGTTTCTTCCTCCACTCTTTCCCTTCAGTTCTTCCTAGTTCTCCTCCTATGTTCTCTTCCCTTCCTTTCACTCAGTAATATTTAGCATAGTATACCTCCCTTGTTCTCTTCAATCCTCAATATACGGTCAAGGGAGGAGTTTGAAGGCCCCTTTCGAACCCAAGGCAAAGACATATCAATTCCTTCCTCATTCCCTCCCTCCACCTCTTTCTAGTTTTCCACTCTGTTCCCTTCCCTCTTCCCTTCCCTCAGAAACGTTTAGCAGCGTACCTCTCGCTTCATCTTGTCCATATTCTGAAACGCATCGGGCTCCCATACGACCATTCCCCAAGGCCACAGAAAAGATTAACAGGGTTTTCATGGGTGTTTCCCCGTTCATGAAACAGAGGTCGGGCTAAACTATTACTAGGCTCACAACACAGTCCATGAAAATCCCAGCGACTCCTACGAGAGGCTTTTTAAAGAGGCGACCTGAGGTGCCGATATGTTGAGGAAGACGGGCGTAAGATATTTCGAAATGGTAGCATCAAGGCGCCTCTCCAACCGATATTGACTTCTCTTCTGGCCTCTCGCATGTACTAACGTCTTCGTGGCGGCGCGGTGCTCAGCGGTTTTTTGTGTTTCCGGTTTTTGTTGCTCTTGAACTGCTTGGGGAGTATTCTCTCCTTTCCAACCGAAATTAACCTCTTTATTGGCCTCTCACTTTTACTCTTTTGTGGGTGCAGCGCTTCGCGGGCTTTTGTTTTTTTCTATTAGTTATGCCATTTGGAAGGCGGTGGCTGAGTGGTTAGCGTGCCAGCACCTGGACGCGGGTTCAAGTCCTGCCCGCCGCCACAGCTGGGATTTTTCATTCACCGCCAAGTGGCCCAAGACTGCCCACATGCTGTCCTGGAGACCACCTATCAACCCAGACTCTAAATTCTCTGAAGAAGAGAAGGCTCAAAGATGAGCACCGGGGGGGGCAGTATGAGCCAAACAAGATGGCGCCACTATAAACACTTGCCTGCGCCACAACGGGCTGGGGCCGACCATCAGGCCACACCAAGAAAGCCTACCGGCGCCATAGGCCAAAACGTAAGAAAAAAAATAGATGTTTCCATTGGTGTAAAAATATGATGTAAAAAAAAGATGGGCCTATCAAGACCCCTCTAGCCCGGGGCGAAGATGTGTTGAGAATGTCTCCACTACCGCCTGTGTGGGGGCGGCGCCGTAGTGGGTTTTACATTATCATTTTTTTCGCCCTTGAGCTGCAGCCTTCATCGTAAAAAGCCGCGTCTCATTACCCTAATTATGATATTGATTCGATGGCCGGCTCCTCGTCGCCCGTGATGTTATAATTTCTTAGCCTGTTCTCATGTCATTTTCTCCTCCTTTTAATTAGTTTGTTTTTCCTCCTCAAAAGTTTTTCCTCAAGATTGTTTTCCCCTTACTAAAATTTTCATCCTTGAGTAACTTTTCTTCCTCATAAGTATTTTTTTCTTTTTAACGTTGTTTCTTATGTAATTTTTTGCTCATTATTATATTTTTTTCCTCCTCGAAACTTAAATTTTCCTTCTTGAGTAACGTTTCTTTTTCCTCCTCTTTAAGTAACTTTTTTTCCCCCTCTGTACTTCTTTTTTTCAAGTAGATTTTTTTTTCTCTTCCTAACTAAAAATTTCCTCCATTAAGTTAACTCTTTTTCCTCGATTACTGTTCTCTCCCTTAAGCAACCTTTTTCCTCGTTAAGTAACTTTTTCCTCCTTAAGTATTTTTTTTCCTCTTAAGTAATATTTTGAGTAACTGAGTAGTGTTTTTACCTCCTTTTATAAGTATTTTTTTCCTGGTATATAAGTAAGCGTTTTCTTTTTCTTAAGTAACTTGTTGAGAGAGAGAGAGAGAGAGAGAGAGAGAGAGAGAGAGAGAGAGAGAGAGAGAGAGAGAGAGAGAGAGAGAGAGAGAGAGAGAGGGAGAGGGAAGAAAAAAAAGGAAAAATAGAGATAATGATGAGGGAGGGAAAAGTCGGAGAGAATGGAGGGCAAGGGGAGAGAGGGAGGAAAAGGGGAGGAAAGAAGAGAGGAATGAAAGAGAAGGGAAATAAAGAATAACAAAAGCAGAAGAGAGAAAGAGAGAGAGAGAGAGAGAGAGAGAGAGAGAGAGAGAGAGAGAGAGAGAGAGAGAGAGAGAGAGAGAGAGAGAGAGAGAGAGAGAGAGAGAGAGAGAGAGAGAGAGAGAGAGAGAGAGAGAGAGAGAGAGACGCAGTATTGGAGGACAGGAAAGAAAAAGATAATTTGAAAGAAAAGAAGAAAGGATGTAGATACGAAAGAGTAAAGATAACAAAAGAAAAGAGTAAATGAAGGTGGAAGAAAACAAAGAAGACAAAGAAAAGAGGAGAGAAAACAAGAAAAGGGAAAAGAAAGAAGAAAAGAACGAAAAACTAATGAGGAAAAGAGGAAACTGTGTAGGAAAGAAATGAAAAAAGGGAAGAAAAAAAGAAAGAAAGAAGAAAACGAAGAAGTGAACAAAGACAAATAAAGAATAAAAAGGGAGATAAAGAAAAAACTGGAATAAGCGAATGACGTAAGAAACACCAAAAAATAAAGATGATGAAAATAATAAGGAAAAGAAAACGATCTCAAGAAAGTAAATCAAAGAGACGGAAATAAATAAAATAAAAAAAGGAAATAAATGAAAGGAAGAAAAACCGAGGAAGAGAAAGTGAAAGACTTGCGAAAAAGGAGGAATGAAAGTCGAAGGAAAAAGAGGAGGAAGTGGAAGACACGAGTAGGAGCGATTAATGAGAAATAGGTCACGAAGGTAATCAAGGAAAAGAGAGAAGAAAAGAATTACGAAAGAAAATAAGGAAGATTTGGCAAGGATGAAAGAATGGGGGGAAGGGAATGAAAGGAAAGGGAGAAAGAGATAGATAGATAGATAGATAGATAAAATGAGAGAGAAATGGAAATGAGAGAGATAGGGAAAGGAAAAAGAAAAGCTAAATGAAAATAAATTATAGTATAGTAGTAGTAGTAGTAGTAGTAGTAGTAGTAGTAGTAGTAGTAGTAGTAGTAGTAGTAGTGGTAGTAGTAGTAGTAGTAGTAGTAGTAGTAGTAGTAGTAGTAGTAGTAGTAGTAGTAGTAGTAGTAGTAGTAGAAGTAGTGGTAGTAGTAGTAGTAGTAGTAGTAGTAGTAGTAGTATAAAAAAAAATAATGTAATAAAATTAATTGATAATATTAATTTCGTGATAGCATTATAATCTCTCGGCTTAGAACAATAATTCATGTGCAGAGAGATGTCATTGCGTTTCAATATCACCACCACCACCCCCACCCACCACCACACCACCACCACCACCACCACCACCACCACCACCACCACCACCACCACCACCACCACCAACAACAACACCACCACCACCACCACCACCACCACCACCACAACCACCACCACCACCACCACCACCACCACCACCACCACCACCACCACCACCACCACCACCACCACCACCACCACCACCACCACCACAACCACCACCACCACCACCACCACCACCACCACCACAACTTATTATCACATTACGCGGCAAATTTAATCACCTTCGAAATAAATAGATAAATAAATAAATACGTTAATGGATGGATAATTAAGCGTTCTCGTATTGCCACCACCAAAAAAAAAAATAATACGATCACCACATTTTTTTTTTCCTTCACCGCTACCCAAAATCACCACCAAAACATGTATAATACGAGAAAAAAACTTGCAATACACGAAAATTACAATGGGAGTGATAATAATGATAACAAGCAGTGATAAATAATGGAAAGACGAAAGAAAGATAAAGATAGAAGGGAAGAGAAGGCAAGAAAGGAATGAATGGGGGAATGAAAGGGAAGATAAGGAAATGTAGAAGAGAAATGGTTGACGAATGAAGGAGAGAAGTGAAGTTATAAGAGAAAGGAGAAAAGGAGAGAACAGAAGAAAACGAAAGAAAGATAAAGATAGAAGGAGAGAGAATGCAAGAAAGGAATGAATGGGGGAATGAAAGGGAAGATAAGAAAATGTAGAAGAGAAATGGTTGACGAATGAAGGAGAGAAGTGAAGCTATGGGAGAAAGGAGAAAAGGAGAGAACAGAAGAAAACGAAAGAAAGATAAAGATAGAAGGAGAGAGAAGGCAAGAAAGGAATGAATGGGGGAATGAAAGGGAAGATAAGAAAATGTAGAAGAGAAAAAGTTGACGAATGAACGAGAGAAGTGAAATTATGAGAGAAAGGAGAAAAGAAAAGAAGACGATAGAGAGATTAAGAAAGAAGAGAAAGTACACAACAAAAATCCCTCTCCCTCACTTTCCCCTCCCTCCCCTCTCCC
>NC_066568.1:6739210-6761710 GCF_024679095.1 Eriocheir sinensis
CAGAGGAAGGATATGGAATGGAGCAAGGATTCGAAACAGATGAAGGATTTGACAGATAAAGGACTTGATAGAGAAAGGATTTGTAACAGTGGAAGGATTTGACAAGGGAAGGATATGAAATAGTGGAAGGATTTGATAGAGGAAGGCTTTGTAAAAATGGGAGGATTTGACAAGAGAAGGATTTTATATAGTGGAAGGTTTTGACAGAAAGGATTTGTAACAGTGGAAGGATTTGACAAGGGAAGGATTTGTAACAGTGGAAGGATTTGACAAGGGAAGGATTTGAAATAGTGGAAGGATTTGACAGAGAGAGAAGAATGAAGAGAAGGAAGGAGGAGGAGGAGGAGGAGGAGGAGGAGGAGGAGGAGGAGGAAAAGGAAAACTTAGAGAATGAAAAAATAAGAGGAAAAAAGACAACTCTTGATAAGCGGACGTACGGAAGGAAGAAAAGATGAGAGAGAAGAATGAAGAGAAGGAAGGAGGAGGAGGAGGAAGAGGAGGAAAAGGAAAACAAAGAGAATGAAAAAATAAGAGGAAAAAAGACAACTATTGATGAGGGTCATGAAAGAGGTCAACCACGTTCTCGTAAGTGTATTTTCACGTTCATGGTACACTGGCTTTCTTAAACTACCACCAGAACCATAACACTACCCATCGAAATGCCCCCCACAACTCCTACGAAAGCCTTGTTGTAATTGTGTGTGTGTGTGTGTGTGTGTGTGTGTGTGTGTGTGTGTGTGTGTGTGTGTGTGTGTGTGTGTGTGTGTGTGTGTGTGTGTGCTGGGGCGCCGAAATGCTTGAGAATATGACCCCCATTTTTTTTTTTTTTTTTTTTTACAGTAGAGGAAGCAGTTCAAGGGCAAAAAAAAAAAGAAAACAATAATGAAAAAAAAACAGTTGTCTTCTTTTCAGGTTTTTCTTCTTTCGCTAATTATTTTCTTCATTTGGTTTTATATCACTAACCCTCTAACTTAATTTTCGTTTATGTTTTATTATTCTTTCTTTAAACGTAACTAATATGCGGATGTTTGACTTCTGCAAAATAAATTACACACACACACACACACACACACACACGCACACACACACACACACACACGTACACGCATACACACAAATGATGGACAGGTTGTAAGTAAATAAATTTTGAGAGCGACGTGTAGGCAGAGAGGAAGGAAAGAGGGAAGGAAAGGAAGGGAGGAAGGAAGGAAGGTAGGAAGGGAGGAAGGAAGAAATGAAGGGAGGAAGGAAGGAAGGAAGGAAGGAAAGAAAAAAAGGAAGGAAGAAAGGAACGAAGGAAGGAAGAAAGGAAGGAAGGAAGGAGGAAATGAAGAAAGGAAGGAAAGAAGGAAAAAAAGAAAAAAGAAGGAAGGAAGAAATGAAGGCAGGAAGGAAGGAACGAAGGAAGGAAGAAGGGTGGACAGAAAGAAGGATAGAAGGAAGGAAGGAAAAAAAAGTAAAAACAGGAAGAAAAAAATAGCAAGGGAGGAGGAAGAAAAAATGGAGATTGGAAGATAATTATTAAACAAGAAAGAAAGAAAGAAAGAGAAAGAAAAGAGCACGGAAGGAAAGTGGGAAGGAAGGCAAGGAATAAAGGAAAAAGGAAGGAAAACAGAGAGTAAGGAAGAAGGAAGAGAAAATGGAGATTGGAAGATGTTAAATATTGAACAAGGAGAGAGAGAATCCAAGGAACGAAAGAATGAAGGAAAGGAAGAAATACGAAGAAGAAGAAAGGAAAAAAAAAAGATTAAATGAAAATTGAAACCACATGCATATTGAACAAGGGAGTAAACAGTGCAGGAGATAAAAAGAAAGAAAGGAAAGAAGAACGAAAAGATCAAAGAAAGCGAATTAGACAAAATGAAGATGGGAAAATGATGAAGATTGAATAGGAAGAGAGGAAGGAAGGAAGGAAGGAAGGAAGAAAAGGAGGGAGGAATGGGGATATTTCAATGCTAGAGAAGAGGAAGAAGAAGAAGAAGAAGACGAAGAAGAGGAAGAAGAAGTTGAGAAAAAAGAAAAAAATAAAGAATGATACAATCGGAGAGAGAGAGAGAGAGAGAGAGAGAGAGAGAGAGAGAGAGAGAGAGAGAGAGAGAGAGAGAGAGAGAGAGAGAGAGAGAGAGAGAGAGAGAGAGTAGTAATAGTAGTACCTCGCTATACATTTTTCCCTTTAATGATAAGACTGTATTTTTAGTTTTAAAGTGACACACACACACACACACACACACACACACACACACACACACACACACACACACACACACACACACACACACACACACACACACACACACACACACTATTTTTTCGTTTCATATTTTTTTTCTTTTTTTAGTGTCAATTTTCTCTTTTCTTTATTCCTCGCATCTTTTGTTTTTTGCTATTATGTAAAGTATCTGTAGTAATTTTTATTGTCTTTGTTTTTTATTTTATTTTCCTTTTTTATGTTGGTTTTTGTTATTTTTTTCATTGGTTCTTTTTTTTATTTGGACATTCTTTCATTATCCATTTTTTCTTCATTTTTTTTATTTTTTTCGATATTTCTGTTTTATTTTGTTTTGAGTCTTATTGCCTTTGTCTTGAGGGTGATTTTTCTATTGTTTTCCTTTTCTTTAATCTCTTAATTGCCTTCTTTTCTTTATTTATGAACTCCTTTTCCTCCTTTTCCCTTCCTCTTCTCCCTTTTCTTCCTTCATTTTTTTTCTAACATTTCTCTAATTTTCTCATATACTTCCTATTTTCTTTCTTTCCTTTTGTTTCCCTTGATTATTTTCCCTTTTCTTTCGTTTTCCTCGCCTTCTTTTCCTTCTTTATCTCCTCCTTTCCTTCCTCATTTTTATTTATTCTTTTTCTGTTCTTCTTATATACTTCCTCTTTTCTTTCTTTCCTTTTGTTTCCCTTGATAATTTTCTCTTTCTTTCATCTTCGTTTTCATTGCCTCGTTTTCTTTCATTATTTCCTCCTTTTTCCCTCTTTTTATATTTATTATTCCTCTGTTCTTTTATTCTTCCTATTTTCTTTCCTTTTTTTCCCTTGACTATTTTCCCTTTCTTCCATCTTCGTTTTCATTTCCTTCTTTTCCTTCTTTATTTCCTTATTTTTCTTCCTGTTTTATTTTACTTTATTTTTTTCGTCGTCTTCTCTATTTTTCTCTTTTGTATTTCTTTCCTCTTCTGTATTTTTTCGATATTTCCTTCTCAATATTTTCCTTTTTATTTCCCTTTGGTTATTTTCCTTTTCTTTTTTCTTCATTTTTTGTCATTTGTGTTGTTTTTTTCCTTCTTGCCACTTCCTCTAATTTATCTTTTTTTCTGTTTTTCCTTTTTCTTTATTTTGCTGCATTTTATTTCTTGTCGCATATTTTACTCATTTTTATTCTTTTTTCAACTTTTCTTTTCTTTTATTTTCAGTATTTTTTTTTTTGAGATATAGATAAACGTGGAAACATGTAAGAATGGAAATAAATATATAAATGTTACCAAGCCTGCATCTCTCTCTCTCTCTCTCTCTCTTTAACTATCTATATCTTTCTCTTTAACACACACACACACACACACACACACACACACACACCTTAATACTAGCTCCCCGCTTCTCTCCCTCCCCTGTCTTTCTCTTTCCCTCCATTCTTCCCTTCCCTTCTCCCTCCCTTCCTTTTCTCCTCTTTTCCTCCTTCCTTTCTTTATCTTCTTACGCCAGTCTTTCTCTCTTTCTCTTTATTTCCCTTCCTTCATTTCTTTATCTTTCTCTGTCTCTCTCTCTATATATCTATCTCGTTTCCTCATCCTTTTTATATCTTCCTTCCTATCTACTTTCCCTCTGTTTCTCTTACTTGCACTCCCTATCTATCTCCTTTCTCTCTCTCTTACTCTCTCTACCTTTCTTCCGTTTCCTCTCTCCTCTATAACTGTCGCCTCCTGTCTTCCTCATTTCCCTCTCTCTCTTTTTCTCACCCTCTCTCTTACTCTCTTCCTTCATACCTCCTTTTTTCCTCACCCTGTCTCTCGCCTTCCTCCTTTTCCTCCCTCCGTCTCTCCTAGTCTCCTCTTTCCTCCTTCATTTCTCCCTCTCTCTCTCGCCTCTTTCCCTCCCATCAACACGGAAAAGGAGGGAAAAATGAAGAGGAACCGTCACCTTTCCTTCAGAATTACTCCCTCTTTCCTCCTTTTCCTCCAATATTACTCTCTCCCTTTTTCTAGTGCTCCCAAGGTACCAATATATGTGTGTGTGTGTGTGTGTGTGTGTGTGTGTGTGTGTGTGTGTATGTGTGTGTGTGTGTGTATTCATTTCCTAGTATCTTGCTTCTCTTATTATCATTGTTATTATTATCACTTTTTCATAGTAGGTATTATTCTCATTATTGTTGTGTTGTTGTTTTTTTTTGTTGTTGTTGTTATCATTATTAGCGTTATTATTATTCGTATTTGTAAAGTTTTTCCTTCATTCTTACTTTTTTTTGTCCCATTTTCGTCACATGAAATTTTCCTCAAAGTTTTAATATTGTTTTATACCGTTTTTAATTAAGGTTTTGCTCTTTTTTTTTATTTATATTTCACTTTTTACGATTTGCGACATTTCTTTGCATTTGTTTTACTATTTGATTTCATGATTTTTTTTATTTTCTTTACTATTAATTATTTTTGTACACGCCTTTACTATTTTTTACTATTCTGTTTTTTTTCGTTCCTATTTCTGACTTTACACTTGCATTCTCTTTACTTACTTATAATACTTTCTACTATTTTTACAGCTTTTCCCTATTTTTGTATTTCTTTTACAGTTCATTCTTGTTTTACACTTTTTTTTACTCTATTTCCCTTTATGTTCATTTATAATATTTGTCAAGTTTCTAAAACGTCTATTTCCTTCCAGTTTTCATTTTAAAGATCAAAATAGAAAGAGAGATTTAAGAAAGAATTATTGCCAAGCTTTCTCTCTCTCTCTCTCTCTCTCTCTCTCTCTCTCTCTCTCTCTCTCTCTCTCTCTCTCTCTCTCTCTCTCTCTCTCTCTCTCTCTCTTGTTCTCTCTTATTGAGAGAGAGAGAGAGAGAGAGAGAGAGAGAGAGAGAGAGAGAGAGAGAGAGAAGGAATAACAGACAGACATACAGACAGACAAATTAAAACCTTCCTCCTCCACCTCCTCCTCTTCCTCTTCTTCCTCCTCCTCAAACTAATACTCCTTCCCTAAGTCTCCTCCATTTTCCCCTTCCTCCTTCTTGCCTTCTATCGTATTTCTCTCTTCTTCTTCCTCCTCATCCTCTTACTCCTCCTCCTTATCTTCCTGGAACCTACAAACTATTTAAGTCTGCCCGTAAAAATGCGAAAACTATCCATGTGTTTTTCGTGTGGAACTTGAATGTGATACCCTGGAGTAACGTTATCCCCGCGACCCTGTATAACTCGTTGGTGAGACCTTCCATGAAATACGCACTCCAGCTTTGGTTCCTAACTACCGAAAAGAACATGGCATTACTAGAGAGCACAGCGAATCGAGGTGCAGTGGTTAACATTCCTGACTACAAATCTGCGGGCTTGGGTTTGAACTCCGGCCTGGGCAGTTACCGCTAAATGGACTATTACACTGGGCAAATTTTCCGCTGGCGTGGTTCTCATTTGTTTCTTGTTATTGCTGCTGCTGATGATGATGGTGAGTAATACCGTCGTCCTTCGGTGAAATCTACCGTAGCTTTGGAAGATCGTGGACACGTCAGAAAACCACGGAAATATGAGAACCACGCCAGCGGAAATCGTGGTTTGACTGAAGATCCACGGAAAATGTGCCCAGTGTAATAGCCCCTTCAGCCCACCAAGCCGTCCATCCTTCCTCTCTTGAGTCCACCGCTGCCATATTATCGTACTCAGAGCTTCGTATTTACCGGTTTCTGACGCCTAACTATTGCCAACTGACATCAGGATCTAACTCTTTTAACGATAACTATAGATGAGTTTCGGTATTGGGGCCCAGAAGACAGTTTTTGGGTCGAAAGAGGCTCAAACTTTTATGCCCGGAGCCGTAGAATAGGAGAGCTTGGCCGTGTTGTTACCTTAAAAAAGCCGCGCAAAATTAAATATAAGAGACTGAGTACGGCAATCTGGCAACGGTGCACGAGACGGTTGATAAATGGGTACACGAGGTTACATGGGGAAGGTAAACTGGAGACCTGGATGTTACACTGGTCCTCTCTCCCACCACAGGCCAACGTGACGGAGATGTGCACCGCCGCCACGCGCAGCAATAGGGTATGCTTCCAACTTTGCCTTACCTTTTACAACGATGCGCCATGAAAAGTATGCCATCGTTGAGGGTGCAGACGACTTAATTAGGAGGCTCAAACTTTTTATGCTCACTGCAGTAGAGTAGGAGAGCTTGGTCGTGTTGTTACCAAGAAAAGCCGCGCAAAATTAAACTTGAAGCTGATGAAGTAGTGTTTTTTTTGGTCTAAGTATCGGCAGGTTCTCGAAGGCCCCAGAGCATAAAGAAACACTGTATTTGCATCAGTTTGGATTTTATGCGGCTCTTTGGGTATCAGGACACCTCTCCTCCCGAAATTGACCTCTCTTTTTGGCCACTCCTCTGTACTCTATTCAGGAGCAGTAAGTAGCGGGCTTTTTTTCTTTAGTATTGTTTTCTTTTTTTACGCCCTTGAACGGTCTCCTTTGCTGTAAAAAAAAAAAAAACATGGCGTCTGTAATGAAGGTAGCCAAGCTCTCTATTCTATGGCTCTGCGCTGAAGACAACCTGACTACGAGGGACATGATTTAGGCTTCAAGCTCCTTAAGTTTAGCAACCTTGACCCCTCTTTCGGCCACCTCTTTGGATTCTTTTTGGGAGCAGCGAGTAGCGGGCTTTTTTTATTATTATTGTTTCCTTTTTTTGTGTGCCCTTGAACTGTCTCCTTTGTTGTAAAAAAAAAAAAAAAAAAAAAACGTCAAACACTCAAACTCCACACTGACCCGAGAACCATCAACATCGGTCCACCACTTTAAGAGAGGCGATACGGCTATTTCCTGAACCGAGTCATCCGCCACCGCAACAAGCTTCCCGCATAACTTATTAGTGCAAAAAACGGTCAACTCCTTTAAGAATCGTATTGACCGCAGTTACGTAGCCACAATAGGGAATAGATATCATACACCCGCTCAGATTGCTTTAGCTTGTTCTGCTGGATACTGATATGCCTAACGAACAGACTAAATCACCACAGCAGGCAGCCTTGTTATAAGCCTTCCTCTTGCTTGCTCTTCAGTGTTTCCATGTTTCTATGTTTCCTTCTCTTCCTTCTCTGGCTATTCTATCAACCTTTTCCTTTAATTTTTACCCTCTTCCGCTCCTTCCTTCTCCTCATTTATCTACCTTTCTCTTTACTTCTTCCCCTTACCTTCTCCTGTTAAATATTTTCATCATCATCATCATCTTATCTATCCCTCTTCCTCTCTTTTATCTACCTTTTCCCTTTTTCTTTCTCCCATATTCCTCCTCCTTATCCTTTTCATCTTCATTATCATAACCATCATCATCATATTTCTTCCCTCTTCCCCGCTTCTTCTCCCCCCTACTCTCCCTCTTAACCCAGAATACAGGAAGAAGAGGCAGCCGTATATTATTTCATCAGATTAATCTTGTCCCATCATTTTGTTTTCAGCCCATCTGTCCCACATGAGGCGAGGAACGGAAGGGACGGAGGAAAAGAGGGTAAGCGAATAAGGGAGAGAGGAAGGGAAAGAGAGATGGGAAGAGGGTAATGAAGGAGGGAAACGGCAGCGAAAGGAAGAGAAGAGGAAGAGAAGGGAATTGAATGTGAAGGCAATGAAAGCAAATGGAAGTGAAAGGGAAGGAAAGTAGAGATGGAGGGAGAGAAAAATGGAATAAAAAAAGAGTAAGGAGTGGAAGTCGACGGGAATGGTAGAGAAAGATTAGGAAATTCAAGGGAATGGAAAGGAAAGAAAGGAAAAAGAGATAATGGATAAAAGGGAAGAGAAGACAGAAGAAAGAGGGAAGGTAATGAATAGAGAGGGAGAGGAAATAAAAGGGAAAGGGGAGAAAGAATAATAGACAGAGGAAGTGAGAGGAAATATGGGAATTAGGGAAGCGAAAGAAGGAAGGGAAGGAGGAAAAAAAGGAAACAAACGAAGGAGAGAGGAGAGGAAAGAAGGATGGGAAGAGGGCAATGAAGAAGATAAACGAGGGAAAAGAAGAGGAGAAAAAAAGGGAATGAAAGTAAATGTCAGGAAAATGTAGCGAAAGAAGAGAGGAAGAGAAAAATGGGAAGAGGATAAAAAAGGAATGGATGGAAATTAAAGCGAATAGAGGAAGAAAAGGAGGAAAATAAAAATAAAAGAGAAAAGGAAATAAATAAGAAGGAAGAGAACATAGGAGACAGAAGGAAGGTGATAAGGAGAGAGGGAGAGAAGATAAATGGGAGAAAGGGAAGAGAGATTAAAAGAGAGAGAGAAGGGAGAGAAGGAAGGGAGTACAGGAAACGAATTAAGGAAAGGAAAGAAAAAGCTAGAGAGAAAAGGAAAAAGAAGAAAGTGAAAAGAAGAAAGGCGAGGGAAAGATGTCCCATAAGAAGGAAAAAGAAAGTAGGAAAAGTAGAGAGAAAAAGATATAAAGGAAGAGGAAGAGGAAAGGGAGGAAGGGAAAGAGGGAGAATGAAAAGTACGAATAGAAATGAAAGGACAAGAAAAATGAGAGAATGGAGGAAAAAGAGAGAAAATAAAGTGATAAAAAAAAGGAAAATATGGAGATGAAAAAAAAGAGAAAGGAAGGAAAATAAGGAGGGAGGGAGGGAGGGAGGAAAAGAAAGGAAGGAAGAAAGAAAGAAAAAGAGAGAAAGAAAATAGATGATGGTAAGAAGAGAGAGAGGAAAGGAAGGAAAGCAAACAGGTGGAGAGGTCGGGAGGGAGGAATAAGAGAGGAGAAGAAATGGAAGAATATTTGAATAGAGGAGGAGGAGGAGGACAGCAGGAGGAGGAGGAGGAGGAGGAGGAGGAGGAGGAGGAGGAGAAAAAGAAAAGCATGAGGAAGAAGAAAAAGAAGAAGAAGAAGAAGAAGAAGAAAAAGAAGAAGAAGGAAGAAAGGAAAAGGTTAAAAGGGAGGGAAGGGAGAAACAGATTAAGAAAGGAGGGAAGGAAAGAAAAAAAGAAAAAGAGAGAGAGAGAGAGAGAGAGAGAGAGAGAGAGAGAGAGAGAGAGAGAGAGAGAGAGAGAGAGAGAGAGAGAGAGAGAGAGAGAGAGAGAGAGAGAGAGAGAGAGAGAGAGAGATGTAAAAGATTTTGTAAAAAGAGAAATAGGAGGAAGGAACAAAAGAGAGGCAGGTTGGAAGTAGTGATGGAGGGAGGCAAGGAGGAAAGGAGAAAGGGTGGGAGGAAAATGGCCGCCTGGAGAGTTGGAGGAAAATATAAATGGAGGGAAAAGAGGAAGGAAGGAAGGAAGATAAAAATGAATATCGACGAGAGAGAGAGAGAGAGAGAGAGAGAGAGAGAGAGAGAGAGAGAGAGAGAGAGAGAGAGAGAGAGAGAGAGAGAGAGAGAGAGAGAGAGAGAGAGAGAGAGAGAGAGAGAGAGAAATATTAAAAAAAAATATCCTGTTATTATTATTATTATTATTATTATTATTATTATTATTATTATTATTATTATTATTATTTTCTCTCCATAAACAAAACGACTCGTTACTCTTGATATTAATTAGCATGAGTTGAGGAAAATACTCTCTCTCTCTCTCTCTCTCTCTCTCTCTCTCTCTCTATATCTATCTATCTCAATGACGGTAAAGAAAGAAAATTTAAAAATAATATAATAGGGGAAAGTTTAGACAGCAAATTCTTGGAGGATATGGAGGAGGAGTAGGAGGAGGAGGAGGAGGAGGAGGAGGAGGGAAATTGGTGGACGTAATTAGGAGGAGGATTTTAACGTGTTTATATCTTTGAGAGAGAGAGAGAGAGAGAGAGAGAGAGAGAGATTGTTAATTATCAGCCAATAATTAATGTTGAGAAGCTTTACAAAGGCAATTTGAATGCTCTCTCTCTCTCTCTCTCTCTCTCTCTCTCTCTCTCTCTCTCTCTCTCTCTTCTGCTCTTTGTTCTATTTTTAGACTTTCATGCATTTACCAACACCACCTCCTCCTCCTCCTCCTCCTCCTTATCCTCCTCCTCCTCCTCTTCCTCCTCCTCCTCCTCCTCCTCCAACGTTTGTGCGTATGTTACTCATCCTTTACCCTTGTGAATATTGTGTGTGTGTGTGTGTGTGTGTGTGTGTGTGTGTGTGTGTGTGTGTGTGTGTGTGTGTGTGTGTGTGTGTGTGTTTCGGTTTGCCTCATTCACAAATGGAAGGGCAAAAGATGAGAGTATGGAGGACGAAGTGGAGGAGGTGGAAGGAAGAAGAGAAGGAGGAATAAAAAGGGAAAAACGAGAGGAAAAGTGGATAAAGAAGAAAAAGGGAGAATTGAGAAGGAGGAAAATGTAAAGAAAATATGTATGAAGGGAGGGAGGGAGGAGAGAGGGAGAGAGAATGTAAATAAAGGAAGACATGGAGAGGAAACAGCAGCTGGAGGTGAAACAGGAAGAGGAGGAGCTGTAATATGAGAAGGAAGAGGATGAAGAAGAAGAACAGAAGAATATTGTAAGGAGGAGGAAGAGGAGGAGGAGAAGGAGGAAGAGGGGGAGGAGTAGAGACGATATACGAGCAATACGAGTTTTCAATACACACACACACACACACACACACACACACACACACACACACACACACACACACACACCATCTAAAGGATTTCTGGTACTTTCCTCCTCCTTTTCCTCTTCGTCCTCCTCCTCCTCCTCCTCCTCCTCCCGGATTACTCCAAATTGAGAGTCCAAAAGTGTCTGTGTGTGTGTGTGTGTGTGTGTGTGTGTGTGTGTGTGTGTGTGTGTGTGTGTGTGTGTGTGTGTGTGTGTGTGTGTGTGTGTGTGTGTGTGTGTGTGTGTTAAATTGCTCGATTTCAGTTTTGTTGTTTTCTTATTTGCTTTTAAGAGAGAGAGAGAGAGAGAGAGAGAGAGAGAGAGAGAGAGAGAGAGAGAGAGAGAGAGAGAGAGAGAGAGAGAGAGAGAGAGAGAGATATAGAGAGAGAGAGAGAGAGAGAGAGAGATTGCTTCATGCCCAGAACCAAAATATCCTCGGAGAAAAACGAATAAATTTAGAAAAAGAAAGAAAAGTCGAAAATCTGAGAACAAGAAAATGTTTGGAAGACCGTAAATATAAAATACTCTCATAGGCCAGATGTTAGCGAGGAGGAGGAGGAGGAGGAGGAGAGGATTTGGAAGAGAACCCATTTCCTTCTGCATCTTTATCGTTTTCTCCTTTTTCTTTTTCAATAATAATAATAATAATAATAATAATAATAATAATAATAATAATAATAATAATAATAATAATAATAATAATAATAATAATAATGCTCTTTGTGATACGATTCCATTTTCCTGTTCACTTATGCATTACTTATATATCCAATACTCTCTCTCTCTCTCTCTCTCTCTCTCTCTATTATATTTTTCATCGAGAGAGAGAGAGAGAGAGAGAGAGAGAGAGAGAGAGAGAGAGAGAGAGAGAGAGAGAGAGAGAGAGAGAGAGAGAGAGAGAGAGAGAAGAGAGAAGAGAGAGAACTGTCAAACACCCTAAATTGAATCTTTTCTTTCCCACTTTCTTTTTTTCTTACGTTTCGGTTTCGTTTTATATTTGTTTACTTTTTGTATATTGTATTTTTTTCAGAATGTGTTTTTTTTTGTGTGTGTGGATATTTCTTTTATTATTAGGTATCTTATTATTTCCCTCTGTTAGGTAGTATGCTTAAGAGTTCGCGAATTCACAGAACGCGATAACTTTCTTGACAATCTTCCTGTAGACATTAACAGGTAAATATGTATGTTTTCTCGAACTCACCTTTTCTTTCTTTCATTTTTCATCTGTATGTTGTCTAGTATTGTGCATGTGTATTGTATATTTTTTCATTAGATTCGTTTCGTTATCACATTCTCCTTTCTTTTCTTTATCTTTTACGTTCGTTTGTGCTTGTTATATCCTCAGTTTGTATTATTTTTCCTTGCATTAAGATAGACAGATAGATTAGTATATACATAGTTAGATAAATAGATAGATTTGTTTTCTACAGTAGAGGAAGCAGGTCAAGGACAAAACAAAATAATAATGAGAAAATAAAAGCCCCGAATAATACTGCACCATTGAAAAGAGTTTAGAAGAATAGCGAAAAGAGAGCTCAATTTCGTGATAGATAGACAGATAGATAGATAGATAGATAGACATAAATATTACTATAAACGTACACACTTTCTCACGCTTGTAATAAAACATCATAAATTTGGAGGAGCCGGTGAAGCATTGGATACCTTATTTTATACAATTAGATTACAATAACGCGATTCAAACCTTTTTACTTCACACATTTTTTTATATAGCTTTTACTTTTTTTCATTACTCTGATTGTTTTCTTTCTCTTTTATTACATTGTTTTCACCACGCCCGGCCTTTCAGTGTATGCTCCTTTATCTTGTTATTTTTTTTGTTATTTCCATCTTTGTATTCAGGTCTACTTTTCATTTCAATTTATTCATCCAGTTTCCGTTCCTGTTTGTCACTCAGTTTTCATTATGTCCGTTCTTGTATTCTTTTCCTATCGTTATTTCCATCCTTTTATCCTCATTCACTTTCCTTTGTTACTCGTGTTTCCATTTCTATATTCAAGGCGACTTTTCATTTCCATTTATTTATCCAGTTTCCGTTGCTATTTCTCACTCAGTTTTCATTATGTCCGTTCCTGTATTCATTTCCCATCTCCATTTCCATCCCTTTATCCTCATTTTATTTCCTTTGTTATTTCCATCTCTATATTCAGGTCTACTTTTCATTTCCATTTATTTATCCAGTTTCCGTTGCTATTTCTCACTCAGTTTTCATTATGTCCGTTCCTGTATTCATTTCCCATCTCCATTTCCATCCCTTTATCCATTTCCCTTCGTCGTTTCCCTTCCTCTAGATCGCAGTTTTGAGGGTGGACTAAATTACTCTCATGAAGTGTCCGCTCAATTTTAGTTTCCAAACGTATTGTCGCAGAATAAAGATTTCGCTGTTGGCTCAGTCATGTGTGAGATTATTTATTTATGTGCCTAATGGGCCGTGTGCGTGTGCGTGTGCCTGTGTGTGTGTGTGTGTGTGTGAGAGAGAGAGAGAGAGAGAGAGAGAGAGAGAGAGAGAGAGAGAGAGAGAGAGAGAGAGAGATTTACATAGATTTACATAGAAAATCAGACCACACAGACCCCATGGTCCAGACTTGGTGGTCTGTCCTTAAACCTAAGTGATATATATAAATCAGAAGACTCCAAAACGTTGCATTTCTACTCTAGTTGATATTAAGTTGAAGGAAGTGACGGTCAAGCTTATTTTTGAAGGAGTCAATCGTGTTACACTGGACCACTGATGGTGGAAGCTTATTCCATTCTCGCACTACAACGTTGGTGAAGATAAATTTGGTGCAATCTGAATTTACTTGTCTACATCTGAGTTTTACGCCATTGTTCCTCGTGCGCAGACTGTCATCGATCATAAACAATGTTGATCTGTCTACATTCGTGAAACCATTAAGTATTTTAAAACATTCGATCAATTTTCCTCGGAGGCGACGTTTCTCAAGAGAACATGTTAAGGATAGAAAGCCTTTCTTCGTAGGATTTGTTGCGCAAGGAAGGGATCATTTTCGTTGCCGACGCTGAACACCTTCTAATTTAGCAATATCCTTTGCATGGTGGGGGACCAAAACTGTACCGCATATTCCAAGTGGGGTCTGACTAAACTGTTGTAGAGCAGTATTACATCTTTATTCTTGAATACAAAGTTTCTTTTAATGAAGCCCAACATTCTGTTCGCTTTATTTGCTGCATCGATGCATTGCTGTGAGAATTTGAGGTTTGACGCGATTTTGACCCCCAAGTCTTTGACGCATTGAACGCTTTTGAGTTTAACGCCGCGCATTTCGTATTCGAACTTCTTATTCCTCGTTCCAACTTGAAGGACCTGGCACTTGTCTACGTTAAAGGGCATCTCCCATCTATCCGACCAAGCTGAAATTTTGTGCAAATCCTCTTGGAGGCTTTGCCTGTCTTCGTCAGAGAGAGAGAGAGAGAGAGAGAGAGAGAGAGAGAGAGAGAGAGAGAGAGAGAGAGAGAGAGAGAGAGAGAGAGAGAGAGAGAGAGAGATAATATAAGAGAACCTAATTACAAGAACTATACACGTCTCTCTCTCTCTCTCTCTCTCTCTCTCTCTCTCTCTCTCTCTCTCTCTCTCTAATAATAATTACATGATATACGTTGTTATGCAAGAATATACATTTCCATACTGTTCGCAATAAAATATACCAATAAATAAATAAATAAATAAGTAAATAAATAAATAAAGACATTAACTGAACATATATAAAGAAAATAATCAAGTATATTGCACAAAAATATACTCTACATTTTCTTTTCTTGTGTTTCCGCTTTTGATTTTTACTCATTTTTTAAGCGATATTTCTTAAAAGGCTTCCGTGTGTGTGTGTGTGTGTGTGTGTGAGAGAGAGAGAGAGAAAGCGTGTGTGTGTGTGTGTGTGTGTGTGTGTGTGTGTGTCCATTAATCTATACACAGTTAATGCAATGGGGGAGTTAGAGAGATAATCAGTATAAATATATTAAAACTACTACTACTACTACTACTACTACTACTACTACTACTACTACTAATAATAATAATAATAATAATAATAATAATAATAATAATAATAATAATAATAATAATAATAATAATAATAATAATAATAATAAAAATAGTGATAATAGTTTGGAGCCTAATAACTAACGTAATGTCTAACAAAAGGAGGACAAAAAAAGAAAGAAGAGGAGGAGGAGAAGGAGGAGGAAGAGGAGGAGGAGGAGGATAACAAGGACATGACTGATGAATAAGGCAAAAGAGGTGACTTGTTGATGAGGAAAAAAAAGAAAACGAAGAAAAAGGAAAGAAAAAAAGATGAAAGAGAAGGAAAGTCCATTGTTCATCATGCATAATTATTATTGTTTTATTGTTTTATTATTATTATTATTATTATTATTTTTTTTTTTTTTATTATTATTATTATTACTACTACTACTACTACTACTACTATTACTACTACTACCACTACCACTATCACGACCTCCAGCGCCCTCGTTAACACACCGATATTTACTGGGTCAGGTGAGTGGGCGTGGAGAGATTTAATTACAGATACCTGAGAGAGAGAGAGAGAGAGAGAGAGAGAGAGAGAGAGAGAGAGAGAGAGAGAGAGAGAGAGAGAGAGAGAGAGAGAGAGAGAGAGAGAGAGAGAGAGAGAGAGAGAGAGAGAGAGAGAGAGAGAGAGAAAAAAAAATATTAGCTCAAAAGTTTGTCTTTGAAAAAAATAGCAATAAAAATGATTGAAAAAGCAAAACTTTTTTTATAGAGAGAGGAGTGGAATATTGACCTAGAAGTATCCATACATGTTTGTGCCATACACCAAGGCCTGATCATGTGCTCGACTCGTGATTGCCAGCCAGTACCCTCCCGAATCGTAACTCCACTGACTTCCACCTTCCACATACATCCACCCGACATCTGCGAGCCATGAAACACACGAGAAATTAATCTATACACGGAAAATGTTTTACCGGCGCCAGGGATTGAAGTCACGACCGGCCAGACAATAAAGTCACTCCTTAACCCGGTAGCTGCGGGGATCATGCTTCTTAAAGGCCCCTCTAAGCGAATTAATGTAAAAAAAACACTCACGCAAATCATAATATATATCAACTCATGTGTGATCAGTTAATGTATCCTTTATTTGGGGAGAGTTATGTTAAGCCACAGATTTGGCCGCTGCTACAGAGTTAGTCATTCGGCCAAAGGTGTACCCCCCCCCACCCCCCCGGCAGAGTGAGTTTCATAGAGTTGTCACAATGAGCGGGTCTCTACACAATGAAGGGGGCTTCCTGGTGTAGTGGTTAGCACACTCGGCTCACAACCGAGAGGGCCCGGGTTCGATTCTCGGGCGGAGTGGAAAAATTTGGGCGGCTTTTCCGATACCCTACGCCGCTGTCCACCCAGCAGTGAATGGGTACCAGGTATTAATAGGGGATTGTGTCCCGTCTCCTGGGATCTGTTCCCTTCTCCTATAATTCCTTCCCCTTCTGTCTCTCTCCGGCATATGACCACAGATGTTGCGCCGACTAAACGAAACTTTCCAACTCTACACAATGAGAATAGAATTGAAGTGACTAATCTTTGGGCAAACCTGTAACCTCGCACAACCATTACCCAGGAACCCAGACACACCTGACACGATTGACACCTGTCCGTTCACTGTTGGGTGGACTCGGGGCACGGATGAAAGAAGATTGCCCATCTGTTTCCACCACACATGGGAGTCGAACCCAGGATCTCTTGGTTGTGAGACGAGTGTGCTAACCACTGCACTACTGAGATGTGTGTGGGTGTGGGTGTCGATCTCTCAATTGATATATAAGAGTATTGTAAAGCTATTGGAGTCAAATAGAAATATCTCAGAGCGAGGACGATTGAGCAAGCAAGCAAGAGAGAGAGAGAGAGAGAGAGAGAGAGTGAGAGATTTTACTAAATTACATTGAGAAACGGTTCACATAAATTTCTCAATTCAAACTAGATGACACGTAAGAGAGAGAGAGAGAGAGAGAGAGAGAGAGAGAGAGAGACCTTGACTTCTCCCTCTCTCTTTCATCACCAAATTAACAGGTAAGGAGTCTCTTGTACAAGGAATTTCTCTCTCTCTCTCTCTCTCTCTCTCTATTTTTGTCTCCCATTCTCTCCCGCATCAATTCCTTTCCCTTCCCTCTATTTTCTCTCCCTTTCTCTCTCTTTCTCTCTTTCATTCCCTCCCTCCCTCCGTCCCTTCCTCCCTCCCCTCCTCTCCTACCAAAAGAGAATGGAGAGCAACATTGAGAGAGAGAGAGAGAGAGAGAGAGAGACTTTCTACTTTTCTTTTATATCTCGAAGGGGAAAACAGGAAGAAAAAGACAGATTGTAAACATCGTCATTGAAATTGATTTTTTTTTCTTATTTTCCTTTTGTTCTGTGATTGCCTCGTGTGTTTACTCTCTCTCTCTCTCTTTCTTCATAAGTTACAATATTGTTTATAAATCGTTCTATTCTCTTTTTGATGTATTTTTCAATTTTCCATTATTATTATTATTATCATTATTATCATTTTTGTTATTATAGTTATCATTTTTATCATTATCATTACCTCTATCATACTCTTATCTTTTACTGCCTGCTTTGTGCAATGGTTACCTCAGTTCGCTAAGATACGAATTTTCGGGTTCGGGTTCGATTTGGACTCATCCCTTCGACGCGTACCCCACCCAGCTGTTTGTCCGCCTCTCCGGCCTGGTCGATAAATGGGTACCCGGGGAAACTTGGGAAAGGTAAACTATTGTAACTTGGATGGTACGTTAGCCTTGTGTTCCGGGGGTGATGTGTTCTAACCAAGCAGAGCCAAGAGCCAATGAAACGGAGATGATCACCGAGGCCACGCGCTGCTTGCCTCCTCCTCCTCCTCCTTTGTTTTTAGATTTTCCTTTATTGTTCTTCCATTGTTTCCTCTCTTTCTCTTCCTCCTGCTCCTCCTACTGCTATTTTCTACATTCACTCTTATTTAACTCTCCTCGTTCTCCTCCTCCTCCTCCTCCTCCTCTTATTTTCTAGATTTCCTCTTTCTCTTCTTGTATTAATTTCATTCCTCCTCCTCCTCCTCCTCCTCCTCCTCCTCCTCCTATTTTTCTACATTCACTCTTCTTGTTCTTCCTATATTTCCTCCTCCTCCTCCTCCTTTTCCTATTTACTACATTCATTCTTATTGTTCTTATGTTCTCTCTCCTTTTCCTTATCCTGTTCCTCCTATTTATATTTCATTGTTTATTGTTTTCCTTTTACTCCGTTACTCCCTATCCTGTTTCTGTTATATCTCTTTCTCCTTTTTCCTGCATGTCTTTTTTCATTTATTTATTCTCCTCATTCTTCTTCTCTTTCTCCTTCACCTTCTCCTCCTCCTCCTGTTCTTCCTTCTTTTTCTCCTCAAGTTTCTTTTTTTCTACTTATTTTTTTCCTCTTTTCCCCCTTCGTTTAATCCCTTCAGTCTCCTCCTCCCCCTCCTCCTTTTTATTCTCAGTTTTCTTTCCTCTGGTTTTACTTTTTATTGTTTGTTTGTTTTATTTCTTCCTTCTCACCATTCACTTAATCGTATTCACATTCTTTTTTTCATTTTTTTTTGTTCTGATCTTTTTTTTTTTGTCTTTCTCTGTTTTGTTCATTTCTTTTTTTCTTTAGTTTCCTCTTTCGTCTTGATTTTCTTCTTTATGTTTCTCTTTCTTATCTTCATGTTTCTTCGGTGTAATTCTTTTCTTTGTTTTTTGTTTATTTTTTATTCTATTTTCATTTCATTTATGCGTATTTTCTTCCTTCATTCATTCATTCTTCTTTTTTTTCTTCTTCATCATCTTCTTCTCCTTATTCTTTCTTCTTTCTCCTCTTCTTTTTTTTTCTATTTCTTTATGCTGTTATTTATTTCGTATTTTTCCCATATTATTCCTTCATACTGTTCTTGTGTTCTACCTCGTTATTGTTATTATTATTATTATTATTTATTTTCTCATTATATCATACTTCTTTTTGTAATATCTCCTACTCATACTGTTTTTTTTTTTTTTTCATCGTTCATCATATTTCTTACTGTTTCGTCATTTCTTTTTTTCTTCTGCAATTCCTTCCATTATATTATTTCGAGTTTCTTCTTTGCGCAATTTCCACTTTTTTATATATTTTTTCTGCCTTTTTTTATTATTTTGTTTGTCTTATGTGTTTCCTTTTTACTCATTATCATCATTATTACCACTTGTTGCTGTTGTTGTTGTTGTTGTTGTTGTTGTTGTTGTTGTTGTTTGGCTTGTTTATTTTCCATTTTTTTCCTTCTTTTCTTTCTAGTCATTTGTTTATCTTTTTTTTACGGCAAGGGAAGCAGCTAAAGAGTTAAAGGGAAAACAAACATATTCATTATAATTCTTCTTCTTCCTCTTCTTCTTCCTCTTCTTCTTCCTCTTCATCTTCCTCCTCTTCTTCATTTTTTCATTCTTATTACCGTGTCTCCTCCTCTTCCTGCTCCTCCTTCACCTTCCTCTTCTTTTTGTCCTTTTCTTATTTTCATTCCTCACTTTTTTCCTTCATTCCTTCATTCATGCCTAAGTTCCTTCTCATCCTTTGTCTTCATCTTCTCTTCCTACGCCTTTTTTCTTTCCTTTTTTTCTTCATTTTCTAATCTTCCGTTACTTCTTCCTTTCTTTATTCATTCATTCATTCTTCTTCTTTTTCTTCTTCATCTTCTCCTTATTCTCTCTTTTTCTTCTTCTTTTTCTTCATCGTCTTCTACTTATTCTTTCTTTTTCTTCTTCTTTTTCTTCATCATCTTCTCCTTATTCTCTCTTTTTCTTCTTCTTTTTCTCTTCTTCTCCCTTTCGCATCACCAAGATATCCAACGAGGGTCCATTTTCTCTAATCTGTCTCTAACATGTTTCTAATCCCTTGTCTCTCTTTCCTTTTCTCTCTTTTCTGTTTCTTCTCTCTCTCTCTCTCTCTCTCTCTCTCTCTCTCTTAAAATCTTATTTCTTCTCGTTTACAGGTGTGGAGAGAGAGAGAGAGAGAGAGAGAGAGAGAGAGAGAGAGAGAGAGAGAGAGAGAGAGAGAGAGAGAGAGAGAGAGAGAGAGAGAGAGAGAGAGAGAGAGAGAGAGAGAGAGAGAGAGACGATAGGACACACATTCCCCTAAGGAGGAGGATTAGGAAGATGATGAGGAGGAGGAGGAGGAGGAGGAGGAGGAGGAGGAGGAGGAAAGGAGAAAAGAATAATAATACGAATAAGGACAAAGTGAGAAGTAAAAATAAGAAAAAAACAAAATAAAAAACATTAAGCGAAGCAAGAGGAGGAGAAGGAGTAGGAGGAGGAAACATGGAAGAGCAGGCAACGTAAAGTCTGTCAGCTTATACAGGGATTTTCTGCCTTGGTGGTTTGGTCTGTTCGTCAGGCATACTGGTGACCTGCAGGACAAGCTACAGCTCCCTCTTGGCGTGGGTACGATATTGTTCTATTTATCTCTCCATAGCACCTATTTGATAATTTTCGCACTAACTACATTTATTTGAAGGTTGTTTCAGTGGCGGTCTGAGAAAAAATATGTACCCATGTTTGATGTTGTAGTCCGATACTTCTGGTTACCGGGTCAGTTTGTGGTTCAGGTGACTTTGAATGATTGACGCCATTGAACTTGTTGAGGTAATTGTAGACCTGTATCAAATCATCTCAATGTCATTTTTTTTCCAACGTAAAGTCGAATTGTTTAAGGAAAAGCGCTCGTTTCTGAAACCTTGTCGAGTGTCAGAGACGGTAGTGTTGTCTTTCAGAAGTTTGACGGTTTTGTTTTTAATAATATTCTCGACGAAGCTATTTATATCCCTTTTAATTTAATGTGTTACGTTCATTAGCTTGTCCTCGGGAGCTGGTTTGGTTGTACTGGCCGATTACATATTTTAGTTTGGATCTTAAAGTATTTTCGTTGATCCATCCTGTTGTCTCATTTGTGTCGGTATTATTTATCCAGTCACTTTTCCTCACCATATTCTTCTACGATGCCAAAGGTTATGGGTGTGAGTCACGTCGGTGGAGTAGGGGTTATTGGGACGAAGTGTTTTCACCAGTGAACAAAGACGCGAAATATTGCTTCAGGATCCCGGCCAAGTGAATACAGTTGTGGATTGGCATACTTTTTTCGTCTGTAAGAGGACACATTTTTTTTACCTTTTATAATTTTGCATAAAGTTTTGGGTTAGTTTTGGCTTCGCGTACCATATGCTCCTGCTCTTGTCTGTTCACTTAAGTCCGACCCAAGCTGACAACAAAAACCTAAGCGTGTTTGCAAGCTGAGTGCTGATTGGCTGCTGCTATGGCTTCCAAGTTTTCTTTAACCTCTGTTTGTGTTTATCTCACGTAAACTTTCTGCTAATCTGCACTGTGCTTGCGAACACGCTTAGGTTTATGTTGTCAGCTTGGGGCAGCCTTAAGTGGACAGACTTAGTCACGCGTACAGTCGTGGGACACAAGTGTTGATACAGTTTCCAAAATGTTTCCGCCGCCGCTAGGGAAAGACGGCAACTATCCAGCAGAGCTACATTCGAGTTATATAAGACGTATGTGTGTCTGTGTGTGTGTGCAAGGATCAAAGAGTGTGTGTTGGTGTGAGAGAGATATTATTTAAGGATTTTTCTTACGAAATTGTGAGTATCAACTGCGCGACGATTATGTTTCTTTAAAAAAATCTGTTATGAATGCTCTTGTTTCCACTAGTGCACGATCTGTAATAAGATTTTCTGCATTCCATGAGTTAAATACTTGCTTGGCCTAGGTCGTCAGTGTGCATTCAGGAGAGAGAGAGAGAGAGAGAGAGAGAGAGAGAGAGAGAGAGAGAGAGAGAGAGAGAGAGAGAGATTAGCTAATTCATCTTAAGGAAAAAAAAGTCTGCAAAATAATAGCCTAGTTTTCTTATATGCATAATAATAACTTAGTATTCGTAAATGCAAAGTAATAGCCTAGTTTCATAAATGCAAACGAATCGCTTAGTATTCTTAAATGCAAAATAATAGCTTTGTATTTCAATTAAATTCATAATAGCCTATTAGTTTCCTAAATGCGCTGGCTGGCATGGTCGATGACGTCATTGCATAACACTGTCAAGCGAAAGTTAAATGGTGGTATCATTATATATTTTTAGACCACATCAGAATATTTGTGCACGTTATCAATGTTTTCTTCGTATTTTCTTAACGAGGACGTTGCAGGAATGAATACAACATTTATTCAACTGCATAATAGCGTTGTAAACAACTTTAGCTGTCCCTGACTAAGGGCCGCGTTCAGTCGTTTTGTTTGTTTTGATCGTTACCAATGGCTGTTATCGCCGCTATAGTATTTCCACGTAAAACTGGCTGATGGGGTAGTGGCGGCTGCGGGGTTAGCCTAGCCCCGCACCTTGCCACACACTCTCAACACCTCTCGCTTCCTCTGCAGCAGCCACTGCCCCATAGACCATTTACACGTGGAAAACTATAGCGTTGATCGCCGCCATTGCTAACAATCAAAACAAACAGAGTGACTGTGAAAGCGGCGCTATATTTGAACGAAGTGTAAAGAGACATTCTCGTCCACGAATTAAAAACTTGTTATCAGTGTGCACATCTGACAAATTCATATCTAATAAATTATGCAGAGCGTATATGTAGTGACATATCTGAACATTAGCCTCCTTCCATGCGGTGTATATATTTTAAAGTCGGGGCCGGTGAACGAAACTCAGTGGACAGTGTGTTATCACTTGTGTCCCAC
>NC_066568.1:6769210-6774210 GCF_024679095.1 Eriocheir sinensis
ATTCTCTTTTTTTTATTTAAACTGACAATTTGTAGTACACAACATATTTGTTTTTTTCGACGACACTTCATGCGATCGTTCGTAACGAGAAGCATCTGTTTCACTGTGCACTTTTCAGGGCTTAAAATGTCACTTTTTCTTGTGCATTATTTCAAAAGCCCTTTACACTTGTTCACTGTGTATTTAGCATCACTAGTGGTGTGGGGCATGTTCTTCGCCACCTGTGAGCAGCCACTGTGCTGGAGAGTACACTCACTCCCACAGCCTCACTGGGGACACACACACTCTCTCACACACACACACACACACACACACACACACACACCTGCCTTCCTCTCACATTAATTCTTCGTCTCCTCTTTTTCTCCCTTCCTTCCTTCCTTGCCTCCTCCTTTCCTTCCTCTGTTCCTTCCTTCCTTTATTCTTGCCTTCCTTCCTTGCTTCCTTTCTTCCTTTCTTCTTTCAATCCTTCCTATCATAGTTTTGTTTGTTTTCACTTATTTCAATATTTTTGTTTTTTTATTACTTCTTTTCTTTACTTTTCACTTCCATTTCATAGTTTTTCTTGTTTTCTAATGTTCTTGATTTCTTCCTTTCCTACGTTTATCTATTCTTCTTACTTGCTTAACTTTAACTTTAGCCTTTCACCTCTTCCTCCTTTCCTTCTTCATTTCCTTCATTCCTTATGTATTTACTTACACAAAAAGAGTATGGTTAGTAGGGAAAGTATGGCAAGCAGAAATATAGTGGTGACAGTATCCCAATCATCTCCTTTATTAAAAACATATGTCACGTTTTACCAACTCACAAACCAACGTCAGCTTCTAAATCATTTCTCGCGTACGTTGAATTCCACACACTTCACCGCCAATCATCTTTTCCTTGTCCTATTTGCGTCATATTACAACTAACAGAGGACATTAATAGGTTGGATGTAGCTGTTAACTCGTACAAATGGTCCATAGAATGCTTGTAGGGATCAGGGTGTGGCTTACTCATATACCTGGAACTGATATCAAGGGAATGGCCATGGAAGGGAGGACTCGTAATCCGGGTGGAAGGGTATTTATATAGAGTGCGGGAGTCTTTTAGTTGTTCTGATGAGCGAGATATTTGTGTGGGGTCTGTTTTATATGTTCTGGTGTAGTTTGGGAGTGTTTCTCTGACTTGCTTGTGTTTGGAAAGGTATGGCAAGGTGTGGTGTTAGTGTGTGTGTGTGTGTGTGTGTGTGTGTGTATAGAAAGTGGACCAACATAAAAAAAACTGGAGGAGGAGGAAGAGGAAAACTATTAGAAAGAAGGAGGAGGAGGAGGAGGAGGAGAATGTTTAACTGACCCTTCAATCTGCGGTGTTGTGTTTTTCTGTTTTTTGTGTTTGTCTATTTCTGTCCTTTACACACACACACACACACACACACACACACACACACACACACACACCTGTCCACCGCATTCCCCACGGCACACCTGTTTTCGTGGTCAGGTGTCCCGGGCAGTCACATGTCACTCGTGAATTCATTTTCCTGCTGGTCCCTGTCAAATTAGTGTGTGTGTGTGTGTGTGTGTGTGTGTGTGTGTGTGTGTGTGTGTGTGTGTGTGTGTGTGTGTGTGTGTGTGTGTGTGTGTGTGTGTGTGTGTGTGTGTGTGTGTGTGTGTGTTTTTCTTCCTAACTTCTCTCCCACTTTCCCTCCCACTTTTTTATCCTACATATTTTCTCCTCACCCCTACCTGTGTGTGTGTGTGTGTGTGTGTGTGTGTGTGTGTGTGTGTGTGTGTGTGTGTGTGTGTGTGTGTGTGTGTGTGTGTGTGTGTGTGTGTGTGTGTGTGTGTGTGCGCTCTTATTTTTCCTCCCTATTTTCTCTCCAACTTTCTCTCTTTCTTTTTCTCTCTATGCATTTTCTTTCTTCTCCCCTCTCGCTCTCTCTCCTTTCCACCCCTTTTTTCCTCCCTATCACCTGCTCTCTTCTTTTTTATCCATCCTTTTTCTGTCTCTCTTTCTCTTTCCTAATTTCCCTTTCTCCTTCTCTCCCTCCCTACCTTTTTCTCTCTCTTTCCTTCCCTCTTTCTCTTTCCTAATTTCCCTCTCTCCTTCTCTCCCTACCTACCTTTTTCTCTCTCTTTCCTTTCCTCTTTCTCTTCATGATTTCCCTCTCTCCTTCATTATTCATTTCTCCTTCCCTACCTCCCTCCCTTCCTCTCCACCTGCCTTCCTTTCCCATAGTCCTAAATGAAGCTGACCATTCTTTTCTTCCTCCCTTCTCTCTCCCCATCCTTTATCGGCTATCAGCTACTGTTACCTTTGTTTAGAAAATGACTGTTTGCGTAGGAGGAGGAGGAAAAGGTGGTGGGTGGGGAGGAGGAGGAGGAGGAGGAGGAGGAGGAGGAGGAGGAAGAGGAGAGGGAAGGGGAGAAGGAAGAGGAAGTGGGAGAGGAAAATAAAAAAATAAAAAGAAAGAAAGAAAAGGAGGAAGGAAAAGAAAAAGAGCATAAGAAAGAAATACGAAAAGAAAAGAGAAAGAAAAATAATAAAATGGAGAAACAGAAAGAAAATGAGAAAGAAAACGAAAAAAAGATAGAAAAAAGAAAAAGAGAACGAGGAGCAGGAGAAGGAGGAGGAGGAGGAGGAGGAGGAGTACACTGGAATATACAGGAACAACAAAGACCAGGAATCCCCTTAATCTCTTGCTACGGTATGTTGGACACTCCTGATAGACTACGTGCGGCGGGACAGAGTAGAATAAGCCAAGCTCCTCCCTACAGACCGCTCCCTCCAGCAACCTCAGAATACAGAAGCCAACTCGACGGAATTTACGGAATTCAGGTCAGGGAAATTTTACAGTAGATAATGAAATGTGGAGAACAGTACCCCTAGACTTATACTAAATCTGGCCAGTCCATGTAGGGAAGGAGGGGAAGGAGGAGGAGGTGAAGGAGGAGGTAGAGAAAGAGAAAGAAGAGAAAGAAAAGGAAAACAGTAAAAAGAAGAAAAAAGAAAGTGAAATTAATATATGAGATGAATTGAGGAAAGAAGGTGAAGGGAAGATAATTCAAGAAAGGGGAAGGATGAGAAGAGAGGGGAAGCGAGAGGAAGGTTCAAAAAGATGATGTGAGGAAGGAAGGCAAGGAAAAAAGGAGGAAAAGAAAGGGAGTCAGGTGGAGGGGAGAAGAACGAGTGGAAGAGAGAGGATCAGGTGGAGAGGTGGAATTGAGACATGAGGCAGTTGAGTCTGAAGGAAGAGGATGCAGAAGACAGAAGTTACTGGCGACAATATATCAGAGCGGCTGACACCAATAGGAATTAAGGCATAAAGAAGAAGAAAATGGAGATATATATTACAACTTTACCAGAAGTTCCGTGTCGCTTCTTAATCTGAAAAATGCGGAAATAAAACATAGAAAATCTGTGTGTCTGTGGTTCTTGTTTTAAATGACGACTTAAAATTGTCTAAGCTTCTTTGAGCCAATTCGCAAACTATGTACTTACTGTTTCCACGTGCGAGTGTTAGGTAATTTTCCGTTTAAATAGAAGAAGAAGAAGAAAAAAAAAAAAAGGAAAAAAGCAGAAAATTAAAATCAGAGGAATAATAGAAAAAAGAAAAGAAAAAAGAAAAAGAAGACGCAAGGAAGGAGGAAAACATTGAGGGAAGATTTGAAAGACAGACAGATGGATTGAGAGAGCGAGAGAGAGAGAGAGAGAGAGAGAGAGAGAGAGAGAGAGAGAGAGAGAGAGAGAGAGAGAGAGAGAGAGAGAGAGAGAGAGACTATGGAGGAGAGAAGAGAGATAAGGGAGGAGAAATAGAGAGAGATGGAGAGGGAGAAGAGAGGAAGGCAATTTCTGAATGACAAGAGATACAAGGAAGAAATTAAAGAGGGAAGGAAAAACTGTGTGTGTGTGTGTGTGTGTGTGTGGGTGTGTGTGTGTGTGTGTGTGTGTGTGTGTAACATCAACCCTCTCTCTCACTCTCTCTACACACACACACACACACACACACACACACACACACACACATACACACACATGCACGCACGCACACACAGCGAAACTTGTTCTATTAAACCTTGAAACTTCCTCTCAAGGGAAAGAGGGGGGTGAGAAGGGAAGGGGGGAAGAGGAGGAAAGGGGAAGACGGAGGAAATAGAAGGTGAGAAGGAGCAGGAGTGGGGTAAAGGGAGGAAACATGGGAAGGCAGGCTACAGAAAGTCAACTGGCTCATAACGAGACTGCTCATTTTAGTGATTTGATCCGCTATTCAGAACTTTTAGCCCCGTGTTTTCAGGCATTTTCGGCTCAGAACAAAGATTTCATGTTGAAGAAGCCTTATTAAACTAGAAGACCTGTATCAAATTCCCTTGTGATAGTCTTCCTTTGCGTCGCTTAAATCGTTCTTGATACAGCTGAGTCCTTAAGAGTCGTATTTTCGTAGTGCGTCGCCGTACTCTCGCCAGTAATTCAATGTAAACTTGTAATTAGGGGACCAGAACTGCATTGCGTAGACTAAGTCAGGTCTTACAATCGAGTTATATATAGATAACTTTACTCCCGGCGTCTTGCTATAACCCCGAGCATAATATTAGCGTTTTGCTGTACTCTTTTACAGTGCATGGTTCAGGTCACTTCTGATGGTGACCCCGAGATCTGGTTCCTCCTGTAAGATCCGCAGAGGCTTCCCATGCGTGGAGGAGAGAAGGGGAAGGGGAGGGAGGGCAGAGAAGAGGAGGAGGGAAAGGGAGAGGGAGAGGTGTACGAAAAAGGGAGTGTAAAAAAGAACAGGGGAGGGTGTGAATTGGATGGAATGAAGAAAAGAGGGAGAGATACAAGGGAAAAGGGTAAAGGGATGGAAGGGAAAGGGAGACGGGAAGAAAAAGGGAGTAGGGTGAAGGGGAGATGATTAGGTCGAAGAATGGTGAAAGAAAACGAAGAGAGAATATGGAAGAGGAAGAAAGGAATGAGAAATAAGAAAATGAAGGAAGAGAAGAAGGAAAGGGAAGAGAAACGGAAGG
>NC_066568.1:6776710-6826710 GCF_024679095.1 Eriocheir sinensis
ACGGGCCGAGAAATCACGTGACTTTGTTTACGTTTTGATCTTGATCTTGATCTTGATGGGTAATGCGCATGGGCCATGGCACCTTTCAGTGTAATTGTTTGTAATGAACCTAGCCGCCTTGGTGTTGATTTATTCTAGCCTATCAATGTTTCTGTGTGTGTGTAAGGATCCCACACCGTGGAGCAGTATTAAATAAAGTGTTGGTCTCACAAGTGTACCATAAGCTATGTGTTTAATATCTGGTGTGCAGTTATGTAAATTCCTCCTTAGAAACCCTAGTGTTCGGTTGGCTGTGGCACCGATGTGGTCTATGTGAGTGTTGAATTTCAAGTTAGTTGAGAGATGGATACCAAGGTACTTGTGTATGTGTGCACTGATTCTAGTTCTGAATTATGGAGAGTGTAAATGTGATGGATGGGGTTGTGAGCTCTGGTGAATCTAGTTTGCACTTGTCAGGGCGGAAATGCATCTACCAGGTGCGCTCCCACCGCAGGAGGGCGTCCAAGTCTTTTTGTAGCAGTCCACAGTCGTCAGTAGTCTTTACTGCTCTATTCCTTACAGGAATGAGACCGTCATCAGGTGCTTCGGTACTCGGATTTCTCGTGACTTGGGCACAGGTCGGTACGGTCGGGTTTGGCAAAGAAGGGGCAGTGTCGCTAGTCTGTGGCACGACTGTGTTGGCCGCAACAAACTCCTTCAGGGATTCGTGTTTTTTTTCTTTCTAAAATGTCATATTTCATTTTCAATCGTCATACTTACGGTCGCTAACACAAAAGAGACAAGCAGAGGAGTTTCTAAAATACTGAGGCGCGAACTTCTCGCAACATGCTTCGTAATCTCTCTCAGTTGGGACGGCATTTTGAATTAGCAATTTCTTAACTGACAATGAAAGCAAATAGAGCGCAGTTATTGTTAACTTAAGGGTGTCACCATAATACAATTTTAAAAAGTTAAATGCATATATAGAAAAGAGATACATGCGGTTTCCCAGTGCCCAGGAAAATAAAGGTATGGAGACCTCCGCAGGGCCAGAAAAAAAAAATGGCAATTATGAGTGATGAGCCTTCGGATTTGAAGCTAACAACCTTGTCAACCCGGTCGAATTTGTCCTTGAGCTTTATCCCAAAAAGACTGGAGCCGGCGTGGTTACCCATCACCCACACTGGGTAGAGAGAAAGGAGTCAGCCACCCAAGAGCATCACAACATGTGTCCCCCTTCAAGCACGAGTCTTGCGGGCCCTGGCCCAAGCCACCTGTCACCAGGTGTGCTTCGAGGACTTACGCAGGAAAAAAGAACACCGCCGCGAAGACTCCGAAGTGACTAGAACCTCCCAGGATAGTGAGAGAAACATCGGAGGAAGACTGATACTGGTGGCTGGGTAGAATACCTGTAGAAAGGAAGAAAAGGAAGGGATGTGCCCTCAAAATGTAAGGGAGGGTGACTGACTTGGATAGACTACCCACAGGAAGGAAAAAAAATGGTAATAGTCCGGAGAGAAAGGAAGAATCTCTATTAGTCGCCTTTTACTACACGCAGGGAATAAGGTGGTGGAATTCTTTCATCCCCCAACCACAGAGGAGAAGTAGAAGGTAAGAAGGAGCAGGAGTGGGGTAAAGGGAATAAACATGGGAAGGCAGGCTACGGAAAGTCAACTGGCTCATAACGAGGCTGCCCACTTTAGTGATTTGATCCGCTATTCAGAACTTTTAGCCCCGTGTTTTCAGGCATTTTCGGCTCAGAACAAAGATTTCCGAAGGCCGCAAAGAAGATTAGTCGTGTTCTCATGAGTGTTTTTCGCATTCATGTTGAAGAAGCCTTATCAAACTATCACTGGGCTCTTAAAACTACCCATGGAACTACCAACAACTACGAAAGCCTTGTCAAATGTGGTGTGGAAGCCCCGTAGAATATTGAAGAGCATGACGAGCAGAGATGAGTAGAACATTTTTCGATTTAGTTTCAGTTTCAGAGTGTTGGTACAGACCAATCATTCCCCAGAGAAGCATGTAAACAAGAAAGCTGGAGAATGTTTTAGATTGCTGACACATATGAAAGTGGCATTTGACGACATAGATGAGGTGATGCTAAGAATGTTCATTATATATAGCTATGATAAAATCAAGACAGGAATATGCAGCCATGGTGGGGTCACCTCACCTGAAAAAACAACAACAATTGGAAAGAGTGTAAAGAGAGGCAAAAAATGATAAGCTTATGAAAACCAATTTGATGAGAGACTACAAATTACAAAGTGGAGCTGCCTACATTACAAGAAAGAAGAGAGGTGACAATCTTGGCATGCAAACTCACATAGGGCCTGGAGCATGTAGACAGGGAGAACTTATTGATGAGAGATAGTGGAAGGACAAAGGGATAGGAAAACTGAGGAAAACAAGATGCAGGAATGATGTTAAGAAGTTCAATTTCACCAGAAGAATCATTGAGCTTTGAAATAATCTGGATGCAGAAATAATTAGAACGGAGAACATCCATGAATTTAAGTTGGACCGAAGCAGATATGTAGAGAGGATAACACAACCTTTGCTCAAATCCCATATACCTTAACATAAGTAAATACACACACCCCACTCCCTGAATACATTCCCTTAACATGTAAATAAGGACCTTGCACCCTACACACAGGCCTAGGGTGATGGCAGGGTGTGACAGGGATGCCTCTTTCTTTACTGATGTCCTCTGCCTCTTAGCACACAGCAAGGTAATGTCTCTTAATTGTATCGCACCTTTGAGAGAGAGAGAGAGAGAGAGAGAGAGAGAGAGAGAGAGAGAGAGAGTTTGTAGTGTCACTAGTATTTCAGTATGATAGATTTGAAGGTAGTAGAGAAATGAAGACTTCCAGTATACAATGTCACTATTATTTTGTTTACATATTCATAAGTATGGTAATGCCTTCAAGCACTATTTTGTGTATTCAGGAAGGTCAATGTGTATGAAAAAGTTATTACAACACTAGAATACTGAGATAACTTTGATGTAATTTAAGATTGCATCACTTAAGAGTATAATACACCCCTTAGGAATAGTTCTGCAATAGCTTTTATATATTTTTATGATTTTATTTATTTTTTATATTAAAGCAGGCAAGACTAAGGGGAAAAAAAATAGAAAAAGCCCCCCAGTGTGCTGTTCGTATATAATAATGGTATGTTAGAAGTGGTATATATGCTTATGCCCATATTACAAGCTGTGGACATTTTCTTGACACCATATCCAACAGTATCAGTGTGCCAGACCCCATTCCCTATGAACCACTTTCGCAGGTTAATGGCTACACCCAACACTGATTTTCCTTGTCAGTAATAGTACTTTTTATATTTTTTATCAAAGGACACGGCTCAAGGGCAACAAAAAGAGTACAATAAAAATAGCCTGCTAGTCGCCGCTCCCATAATAGATAACAGTAAAGGGTAGCCAAAAGAGAGGTCAATTTCGGGTGGAGAGGTGTTTTGATAGGACCTGAAAAGACGGGTTAACAGTTACACCAATACGCTGATTTTCTGTGCCAGTAATAGTATGGTGCAAATAGGACTTAAAAAAACAGGTTAACGGCAACACTGATACATTGATTTTCTGTGTCTGTAACAGTAGGGTGCAGTACAAATAGAATTATAAAAAGGAATTGTATGGGAGGTATATGTAGAATGTAATAAAAGCAAGCAGTTCAAAGGCTTACTTAAGTTTTTAAGTTTGTAATACCTGACATTTTTTTAATAAGGGAGAATTTGTAATGCAGCAGTAAGTCATTATATGAGAAACTGTTAACTTATATAAAAGGTGGTGTTTACGTACTATATTGCTTGATTCCATGGTGTTCTTTCTTGTGTATGTTAACAACAGGCCAAGCTGACAGCAGGAGGAACAGTGCCTTCTGATCTTGAGTCTCACACCAATGGCTTAGCAGAGGTCAGTAGTAGCAGTAGTAGTAGTAGTAGTAGTAGGTATAGGTATCAAGAGGGGACAAACACAAGAGCTTGCAGCATCCATCATACAACTGTGCCCTTAGTAGTAATATGATACGTCACTGTACTTTCTCAAGTAATTCCATGTCCTCTTTTCTATATGGGGACAGAACTACAACATAATATGTGTCGCTCCCTGCTGAAGTGAGATGAGCGACATGGGGGTCCATCTTATTTTTTAATTGAGATATCACTTGCCTAACATCAAGCAACTCTTCAGGCACTCTTAGGCAACGTTCCAGACTAAAATTCAAAGAGGTTGTGACATTATGGTCGATTATTCTCATTCATATTCCTAAGATAAGCAACGATCACTTAACATTAATAGGCTAGCAGTTTTCCAGTTTTCTTATCCGTGTCGCTTGTCTCCCATCGGCTGGGGGTGCCACATATATATATAAAGGCAATGCCAGAGCAGACTCTCCCCCATCAAACAGGAGAGGAAAGAATCTATGCACAAGGACATAAGGAGACTCAGGAGGCCAGACAGACGGCTTGCACATGGCAGCTCCTGGGGACTGGTTAATTCACAAACTTCCCTCCTTATCTCCATAGAAATATCAAACCTACATTTTAAACTTTTGATCATATTTCCATCAACTACATACATATCTGCTTCATTTGTTCCACTCATTCATTACCCTATTTATGAATCGGTTTTTATTTATTTCCTTCCTCAAGCAGAATGTATCCAATTTCATCTCATTGCTATATGCCCTAAAATTAGTTAATCTTTCTCTGCATAGCAAGTTTGTAAGGCCATGCATCAGTATGGTTATACTTTTCTGTATTGCTTCAAGGGAATCTATATAATCTCTGTAATAAGGGCACCTAAATTGAACAACATAATCAAAATGGGTCTTGATCAGTGCCAGATACAATTTGCAGATAATTTCACCCCTGCTGCTACTAATATGTCTCTATAAATATAACCCAACACTCTGTTAGTGGAGTTCCTGGCAGTAATAGAGATTCCTGGGTTGGAGTAGAGCCCATATACACACCCTAATATATTTTGCAGTGTTCATGATGGATTTAAATTATTCAACATGTAGTTAATATTTTTTCACATACCTACTTGAAATGCTGCATTTGATGATGCTGACACATCATTTATTTATCAGTCTGCTCATACAAGGTGTTGAGCTCCCCCATATTTTTCCTCAGCATTGTTGTCTGAGCTGCCCAATTAGTAATATAATTTTTGTGTCATCAGCAAACTTTCTGAGCATTGGTCTGCCATAACCAAGATCGATGATGTAAATGATAAACAGTGATGGGCCTGAGAATGATCTTTGTGGAACATTACAAACCCAGTCTGATTTTTCATTTTACTTGAACTCTCTGCATTCTGTACTTGATCTGTGCAAAATATACTTTATATACCAAGAGGAAAATATAGTGGATATAGTAAAGGCCGGGGAGGGGGAGAAAAAAGGAAAAAAAATAAAAATACCAAAACAACCTTCCTCTCCATTACAGCAGGAGGAAGTGGAGGAAGAGGAGATAGTGGATGTAGAGGAGGAGGAGGATGAGAAAGAGCCTGCACCTGCCCAAGCCCTGAATGAGGCTCAGGCACTCTTGAAGAAGGTGGAAGGGAAGAGAAAAAGTCTGGAGCAAGAGCTGGACAGAGTAAACACACAGATTGCAGAGGTGATGGTGAGTCACACAAATTGATAGCACAACTTAAAGTAACAAAACACAAGTAGTCGGAGTCTCGTAATACCATAATAGTAGTAGTAGTAGTAGTAGTAGTGGAGGAAAAGAAGAACGCTGATAAAAGGGGAATTTTCATGTGACTGACATACAGAAGTCCTTCCCTTCCCTATTCTTCTCTTCCTTTCCTTTCCTTCCTGTCCCTTTTCATGAATTTTTTTCCTTTTCAGTACCTCTTTTTTACTTCTCATCCCTTTCCTTAATTTCCCTTTCCTTTCCTTTTTTACCCCTTCCCTACCCTTCCCTTCCTGTTCCATCCTAACACATTCTTTCTCTTTCCGTCCCTTTCCTATTCTCTTCATATCGCTTACCCCCCTTTCTTCTCCTATCCAATCCCTTCGCTTCCCTTCTCTTCCCTTCCCTTCCCTTTTACTTTCCCTTTCCTTCCCTTCCCTTTGTTCCCTTTCATTTCCTTCCCTTCCCTTCCCTTCTCTTTGCTTCCCTTCCTTTCCCTTCCCTTTCCCTCCCTTCACATCCTTTTCTAACTTTCCCTTCCTTGACAGAGTGGCAATGAAGAGTTGAAGGCAGAGATCAAGAAGGCACAGAACAAGGCAGAAGAGGTCAACTTAGGTCATCTGCAGTTTGTCCAGACCCAGGAACACAGAGCAGATACCTTGACCAAGTGTGTGTGTGTGTGTGTGTGTGTGTGTGTGTGTGTGTGTGTGTGTGTGTGTGTTATTTGTTGGTGTTCTAATAGGATTGGGTCAACCTTGTATGGTCTGTTTTTTTGTCATTTAATCTCGTTCCTTGATCTCATGCATATGTTATGTTATATTGTATTTGGGTTAAGCATTCCATTCATCTGTTGTTCATTTTGGAAGTTTAGATGTCTTGCACTTCTTTCAACTTCTATCACATTTGTTTAGTATAGTTTCTTATGATGTGCTCTTGATGTCATAATTAACTTCTCCCATCATCTGATCACCACCATTTCCATGACCAGTATACTATCATCACTACCATTACCTTATTCACTGTTCATCACCATCATCACCACCACCACCACTGACACTATCACTACCAGAATAACAGTCACCACCAGTCCACCACCACCACCACCACATCACACCACCATTTTCACCACCACAGGGAAATCAACAAGTTCCTCAGCATGGAGATGAAGGTGTTGGAGCAGGAGGCAGAGGACCTGAGTGCTGCCCAGCGGAACACCACGGCTGCCCTCGCTTCGGACACCAGGGAGTGGCATGCCCTCACAGCACACCTCAGGAAGAAGGTGGGTCAGTGTAGTTCTTAACCCGTCCACTGCAATTGGCATGGATTTGGCTTTCACTGGTAGCCTGGTAACATGTACTCCCAGGTCTTTCTCTGCCTCTGTGGTGGATAGTGGAGTGTTTCCCATGTGGTACTGGTATGCTGGATTTCCCCTCCCAAGGTGCATGACTTTACATTTTTCTTCATTGAATTGTAGCAGCCACTTTTTGTTCCACTCCTGTAGCTTGGTGATGTCTTCTGGTAGGAAATCCATATCCAAGGGGTTAGGGACAGTGGCATCAAAATACCATCACCCCTTCACCTAACTTCTAACTAACTTTTCTTAACTATTTTTTCTGGAATAGTGCTTAGTGGATTTTTTGGTTTCCTGTTTTTGTTCCCCTTGACCTGGAAGAGAAGTACGTAATTGGAAAGGGAGGGAAGTAGGGAATGAAAGCAAAGTAAAAAGAAGGGAAAGCCAGGAATGGGATAGGACATAGGAGAAAGGATAAGGAAAGAAAAGATGGAAAAGGAGAGGAAAGGAGATTGTTAATACGTATAGATAGATATAGGAGGAGGACCAAGGCCTTTATACGTAAAAGACAAAAACTTGTGATGCTTCTAGAAAGAAAATGAGAAATAAATAAATACATAATGATAATGAAATTTAGACCCAGAAGAGTCATGATTCTCCCCTCTTGAAAGAATTCGAAGTCACCGGAAGGAGGAAAACCAGTAGAAGAAATTAAAGCATATTCTAGAGTTTATGAGTGAAAGGAATGAAAGAGCGAAGATACCCTGAAGTCTTGCATTAGCTACAGGGATGTATAATAAGTACCCCTCTATAACACAACTCTTCCTCCATGAAAAAAAAGAAAGGATGGCTTATTCTAGAGTTTACCAGTTCAAGGGATGAAAGAATGAAGATACCCTGAACTCTTGCATTAGGTACAGGGATGCATGATAAGTACCATACTCCCCTATGACACAGCTCTTCCCCTTTACCCCTCACCCAGGAGAGAGAGGTGTACCAGGAGCTGTGGAGAGTGGAGGACGATTCTACATTACTGGGGGAGAAGAGTGAATGCTGGCGGAAGGCTGAGGCAACAAGCAGGAGGATGGTAAGTGAAGGGAAGGAAGCGAAGAAAAAAAGGATGTGTAGGTGGGAAGGGAGGAAAGGAAGGGAAGGGGTGGAAGAAAGGAAGGAAAGGATGAAAGGGACAGAAGGTGGAAAGAAAGAAATGAAGGGAAAGAATGGTAAGTGAGTAGAGAGAAGGGAGGTAAGAAAGAAAGCATGGAAGAGAAGGGAGCAACGGAAGGAGGAAGAAAGAAATGAAGGTAAAAAAGATGGTGAGTGTGTGAAATGAAGGAAAGAAGGGAAAGATAATGAAGATGGAGGGAAGGTAGGAGAAGAGGAAAAGATGGAAAAAACGAAGAGAACAGAGGAAGAAACAGAGAAATAAAAGGAAGGAAGGGAGGGGAGGAAGAAACAAAGAAATAAAGAGGGGAAAAAAGGAAGAAAAAAGGAAAAAATTTAAGGAGGAAGAAAGAAAGGGAAATATGGAGAAAATAAAGGAAGGGAGAAGAGGAAAAAAATAAGAGAAAGAATGAAGAACAAGAGGGTAGGAAATAGGAAGGAAAGAACGGCCATCTCATTTTATTCCTACTCATCCTCATCCTTATTTAGTTTTTATTTGCTCCTTCATCGTGTTCCCTCCTTCCATTGCAGGGCGAGGAGGAGGGAGACAGCCACCGACAAGCACTCACAGCCCTTGACACCCTGACCCAAGACTTCACGCAGGTCAACGCAAGGGCCGGGAAAGTGTGCCTCTCCCTTGCGTCCCACTGCCTCCTCCCCTCTCATTCTGTCACCTCTTCCGCTGGCAATTCTTCTTCCTCTCCTCCTGCCTAATTTATTTTTATTTTTTTTATTTCTTCTGTATTTTCCCTTCTTCCTCCTCCTTCTCCTCCTATTACACTCATACCTCTTAATGTGCCACATGTGTTTACTTTCTTCATTAATACTTGATGAATGCAAAAGGAAAATAATGAATGAATGTCTCCAGAAGGTTAATTGTCTCTGTGATATTGGTCAGCGGCTAATGTTCTATACAATTGTTTGACTTACTAATGGATTACTATTTTTTTATGTTATTTGCATATTATCGTTAAGGCGTCATGTCGTAAATAAAAGACACTTACATCTGCTTGTCCATTTTGATCATTATTGTAGAAAAAGAAGTGAGGTGCCTGCATATATACTTCTAACTCATTCCTATCTCATCCCTGTATGCTATTTTTCATTTTTCTATTTATCTCCAGCATCCTTCGATCCCTCATTACCTTTTCTCTCCTTTCTATTCTTCCCTTCATATCTTTCCTTTTTTTCCCTCATCATCATTCTTCGTTCCTTGCTGTCTTCCCTCTTCTTCCTATCCCTCCCTCCTTCTCTTTCCTCTCCTTTCTATTCTTTCCTAGCATTCTTCCCTTCATATCTTTCCTTTTTTTCCCTCCCCAGCATCCTTCTCTCCTTGCTGTCTTTCCTCTTAATTCTTCCTATCCCTCCCTCCTTATCATTCCTCTCCTTTCTATTCTTCCCTTCATATCTTTCCTTTTTTTCCCTCCCCAGCATCCTTCTCTCCTTGCTGTCTTTCCTCTTAATTCTTACTATCCCTCCCTCCTTCTCTTTCCTCTCCTTTCTATTCTTCCCTTCATATCTTTATTTTTTTTTCCCTCCCCAGCATCCTTCTCTCCTTGCTGTCTTTCCTCTTAATTCTTACTATCCCTCCCTCCTTCTCTTTCCTCTCCTTTCTATTCTTTCCTTCATATCTTTCCTTTTTTTCCCTCCCCAGCATCCTTCTCTCCTTGCTGTCTTTCCTCTTAATTCTTACTATCCCTCCCTCCTTCTCTTTCCTCTCCTTTCTATTCTTCCCTTCATATCTTTCCTTTTTTTCCCTCCCCAGCATCCTTCTCTCCTTGCTGTCTTTGATCTTAATTCTTACTATCCCTCCCTCCTTCTCTTTCCTCTCCTTTCTATTCTTCCCTTCATATCTTTATTTTTTTTCCCCTCCCCAGCATCCTTCTCTCCTTGCTGTCTTTCCTCTTAATTCTTCCTATCCCTCCCTCCTCTTTCCTCTCCTCTCCATCTCGTTCCTGTGAGTGAAATACAAATAGACTTCCATCTGTATAGGCTCTTCTCCCTCTTAAACATCTTAATTGTTCCTTTCACAAAAAAATTCTTGACGGGTTGTTGGGAAATAAGAACTGAGCCATGAAAGTGGAGTGAAAAGAATTAAAAGTGTAATAGTGGAAACTAACAAAATGACAGAAAAGCAAAGTCAGAATTCGAAAAGAGCAGACAGACAGCTCAGTTCAGGGTGAAGTGTATATAAGTACACTGTGAAGTAACTAAGTTTGTGATTGATTGATTGATTGATGGTTTAGTGTTGCAAGTAAAACAACAAAGGAGAAGGTGCTAAAAAAAATAAAGGCCTTGATTTAGAAGTGTTAAGAGGGAAGACCTGAGAAGATCGAGATACAAAGCGGATCGAACAGGTCAAGAGAAGAAGAAGCAGAGCGCCATCACTGCACGGCTTGAAGTGTATAAGAGCGCACCGTGAAGTAACTATAAGTGCATGTTGTGAAGTATATAAGTGTGGAGGAGGACCTAAGGAGCGATACAAAGCGTTACAGGTCAAAAGAAGAAGAAGAAGAAGAAGGCTGTGCTCGGCGGTCGGCGGCTAAGCGACGTACACACGAGGCGGCGCGGCACCGGCGGTGAGGTGGAGCAAGGATTTTGGAGTCTGTCAGCCCCACACTGGTGCCCTCACGCCTGTACCCAGCCCTGCACCCCGGGAGGTAGGCATCGCTCCTTCCTCGTCCTCTATTACCAAGCTTTCCTGTGGCCGGGTGAGTGTGGGGCACCATGGCTGGGCGGGGTGGGTGTGGGTGTCACGCGGCGGCACAGCTGTGGCACGAGTTTTGCCGCCACCAAAGATGCTTAATTTTTTGACGTGCTGCCCATACCACCTGTAGACTCCCGTGAGGGGTCTGATGGATGGCCTCAGCCCGTCAGTGGCGTAAGCGAATTATATTTCGTGATGTATAACTTCGGCTTGGCCCATCCTGCCCCCCTCCCCCCCCTGGACCCGGTGCTGCTACTGGAAAATATTGACGAGAAGGCAGCCGTCTCCTGAGAAGTTAACACATACAATATGGAGTTTTCATTCGTCCCTGAATGCAGTGCAGTAACAAATGACTTCCAGAAAACAAAAGGGGGGTTGAGCCGGTGCAAAACCCCTCGTTAGGTGTGTTGTGAGTGGCGAAGCTCCTCCATTAAGGGGGTAGAGGGGGCCAAAATCGGTAAAATTCTAGTGTTTGCCCATACTCCCCCCTCCCCCCCATACAAGCCTGGGACGTGGTGGGAACAGGGGGTTTCGGGTGGGGGACATAAAATCCATCGCAATCGCGTATTTTTTTTATTGGAGGGGGGGTGATAAAAACTCCCTAGATCTAGGGAAATTCCCTAAATCTAGGGATTTTTCCTCCCACCACCACTAAAAATGAGCGTTTGCAATGAATTTAGTGTTTCCCATACGGAAACCACGCACTCTCTGGATCCCCAAGCTTGTTTTGGGAGAGAAGCGTAGTGAACCCACCAAACACTGCTCACCTCACCATCTGGCGTGGAGCCGGAGGCCATCTGCGCTCACATAAACCACCTACACCACACTCATGCCCTCTCTCTCTAGTAGATTGTCACCTCATCGCAAGGTTTCTGTCCTCCAAGTAGAGTCCGTGGCACCAAACACAGTGTATCTTCATTGTTTATCACCGACACAAGCAAAACCACCGGCTAGCCTTGATCCGTCCAACGCCACGCCTTAAACAGTACTGCGGGTTCTAGAGCAAGTGAAGGCTCTCAAACCTCCTGCCCGAGCTGTTCGAATGCGTGAATCCTTACTGACCGCATGTTGAATCTGCTTCATGGGTTCGTATTCCCAGTATACAAGGTGATTGTGGATATTGACTCCAGAATACGATAATACGCCTCCATATATCATATATAGAGTTAAAAAAACAAAATACATGTCCCTCAACCATAATATGAAGGAGGAAGTACTTAAAAGTAAAGAAGAAGCCAAATTAATCCCCTTCCCCCAACGATCTTGGGGGACCCGCGGGAGGTCGGGGTATTTGGGTGGGGGAGCATATTTAAACTACTACAACCGAACTTTGCGACCTGCTAACGGGGGGGCTTTGCCCCCCTCGACCCCCCTGCTAACCAAGAGGGCTGTGCCCCCTCTTAAAGTACCCCAACCGAACTTTACGACCTAACAGCTAACTGAGGGACATTGAACACAAGTAACCTGCGTTTGAACCTGCTTCACACGTTCGTACGTGATACCAAACCTGCTTCACGTGTTCATACGTGCTACCAGTAAGTGAATACATAGTCATATATGACGGTTGCAAGATTCCTATGACGTAAATTACTTACCGTTTAGATGCTTCATTATGACCTTAATACTGTAACGGGGGGCTTTGCCCCCCTCAAACCCCCCTTTGGTATGGAGAGAGTGAATTGCGTGGTTTCCATTTTGTTGTAAAAACCGGAATGTATGAAATTTCCTACATCTAAGTAATTGTAAGAATTTCCCTACATCTAGGTATTTTCAACCCCATAGCTCAAAAACTATGCATTTGCGACGCATTTCATGTTTACCACCACATTCCCCAAAGTCTCAGTGGCCCCCTAGCCAATTTTGGTTGCGAGGGGTGAGTATGGGCAAACACTAGAATAATACCCCAAAATCCCCCAACCTCCCCTGCTAGATAGTTTACGTTAGGCTAGTTTAAAATTACTGGGCACGTGGTGTGGGCCGGCAGAAATACGCAGCATGGGACGGGACAGCGGCGGCGGAGGTGGGTCCACTATGCAAGCTGGTGGTAACGAGTGGGAGCAGGGCAGCGGCGGTGCACCCCAGGTATTAATAAGTCCATCATTTAGTGATTACTGGAAAAAAAATACTATCCATAATAAAAAGCATCGCCCAGAAACAAGCAGTCAGTGTCTCAAAATTAGTAGGATACCCTCTCTTCAATAATCCCCCTACTTGACCTGGCCCCCCAGCTAGACTACACTCATAAACTTTATACATCAATATTTTTATATTTCTTTAGTTTTCTGGAAGCCATTAGTTACGTACTGCACTGTATTCATGGGAATAAAATACAATACTGTGTCATGTGAGGTGGCTGCCCTTATTTCCATATTACTGTAGGCTTCAGAAAATATGCCTTTTTTTTTTTTCATACAACTTTTGTGTTCTGAATGGATCTGACCATTTCTCTCTGTCTCAGGACTGTGTGGCTAAGGGATGACGACCTACACTGAGGAATACATAAGGAACAAGCTCACCACAGAACTTGAGGCCTCTCATGTTGTAAGTAATGAGACACTTTCTCTGTCCTCATACTATGCTCAAAACTTCAACTTTCTTGCTAGAGCTATCCTATTGTTTTCTTTGGTCTTTTTAAGTGTGTCTATTGTATTATTACAGTAATTTTTACATATTAAGCAGTGCTAGTCTATGTCTGCTGGGGATCTTAAGCAGGGTTATGTTGCCCTTTAGTGTACACCTTCCTGTATGAGCATTATCATTAGAGTATTCCAAAGCATTAAGTACTGTTGTTGGTGTTGAGTGTTCTGATGCTAATTGGTTCACAGATACAGAAAGGCAATATCCGTCAGGGTTGTTTATTTCACAAAAATCGTACATGTCATTGAGACAAACACAACACATAGAAAGGGTGTTTGTGTGTGTGTGCATGTATATGAATGTTGTGTAGTGTAAGTGACATTGAAGTGTTGGTGTATATGTGAAACAATATGTATAAGTTAACAATAGGAGGACGTGGACAGACAGTTGAAGATAAACGACCCTGACGGATATTGCCTTTCTGTATCCGTGAACCAATTAGCATCAAAACACTCACTTAACACCAACAATTGGTGACCCCGGAGTGACTAGCTGCTACACCGTATCACCTACCAAGAAGTTCATTATTAAGTAGATTTTTAAAATACTATAATTGATATCTTGAGGCCCTCATAGACAGAATGGCCCCATGTGCTTGCTTGTTTCACATGATCCTCAAATTGACCCTCTGATAAGTTTGAGAAGTTTGGGACTATTACTCTTTATCTTCTCCGTTGACCTCAATATGTTTTTTTTTTTTTTTTTTTTTTTTTTTTTTTTTCCTGCTGACTGGCTGGTTGCTGTTTTGTGTCCTCTCATCCCTAGGGCTTTAATAAAGTCTTGGGTTAATGAAAATATAGTTTCTTGAATCTAAGGTCTTTAGGAAGTTTAGACCAATGTTGGAATAGTGTTAGACCTGAACGTTCCGGAAAAATAGCTCCATTATTCCATAAGTTAGAGGTGCAGTAACAATGTGCAAGATTTTACTTCTTTTAGAAGGTGCTGTGTCTGAAGGCCTTAGTGTTGCGTGTTAGAAATCGGTTCTCTCTGGAGCGTCCTTCATCTTACAAATTTAGGATTAGGATATTCTCCAATGTACATTTAGCCTTCCAGTTAGTACACATATCAGGGAAAATACCACACTTAAACTTTTACTTGAGGTACAAAAATAAACTTGTCAGAATAACAATTGATAAACATTATTTTGACAGTCATTGTTTTGCACCTAAGCCTGATTTTTTAGTGTGCAGTGATCACTTGAGTATCCAAAATAACTGGCTCAAAGGCAAGTCGAATATACAAAGTTGCTGGATACATGAGGTATTGAATTCTACGGTTACCGAAGGTGTTATTGTTCTGAACATGTGTAATTCACTCCGTCCTGCCTTGACCACTGTCTTCATCAACCTCAGAGTTAAAGTGGGGCAGTGAATACGCTACTTGCCACATTTTCTTCTCATGTCTTGTTTGTAGCTTTGTGAACACTAGAGAGTGAGGCAAAGTCTTCATCATTGCTTAAGAAACTCTTTGCCATGGAAAATTGAGGAAATCACAGTATGAAAGAAAAAAAAAGAGGAGCAGGTGTAGACTTGCAAATAATATCAGAGAGTACAACCCAGGGAGAAATGTGTTTGGTGGATTAGATAAACTCAGCTGATATGTTTAAGCACTTCTAGTACAAATAGAAGTTTTAAGGGGAATGAGATGCAAGCAATAGTAAGCTTTGTTGTGAGGTGTGTCAGGGTAAAGATCAGGGGTAACAAGGATGCTGGGACTAGTTTGACTCTGCTAATATGATTGTTTGCCTCTAGTATGACTCAGAGCTGTAAGGGGGATGAGATGAGAGTACTTTGTAGTGAGTTATGTTGTGAGGTGTGTCAAGAGTAAAGATCAGGGGTAACAAGGATGCTGGGATTAGTTTGACTCTGCTAATATGTTTGTTTGCCTCTAGTATGACTCTGAGCTGTGAGGGGGATGAGATGAGAGTACTTTGTAGTGAGTTATGTTGTGAGGTGTGTCAGAGTAAAAATCAGGGGTAACAGGGATGCTGGGATTAGATTAACTTCCTGACGCATTTGTTTACTTCTAGGATGAATCGGAGCTTTGAGGGGGATGAGAGAGGCAAGAAACAGCCTACCACGTCAAGCCTGGCACAGCACCATGCTTTTGTCTGCCTTCCTGGCTCAGTACTGACCTGCTTGTTGACCTGAACTACATTACTGCCAGAACACTACTAAAACTGGGCCATTTTTTCTTGTTGCCAACACTGTTTTGCTTCGTTGTCTCTGTTCTTACCTTAGGAATAGTGAGTTCAGTCTTGAAACTTATTATTTGTATGAGGGTGATGTGCGTTAGTAACCTATTTGTGGTGAAGATATCTGGATAAGGTAATAGAGATTTGAAGAAATGTATATTTAGAAAAATTTAAGTACTGGTTTTCCTGTATGGTGACAGTAAAAGGAAAAAGGAAGAGAAGAGTAAGTGGATTGCTATAAAATACTAAACTGTGTGGGTAGTATTGGTATCTGCTGTGAGGAAACTAAGAGAAGTAAGGAAAACTTGAAGGTTTGTGAAAGGTTGCCTGCCCATAGATGTGCTAAGTAAAGCTGTAAGGCATCAAGAGACCAGAATAACAGCCAGAGGCCATTGTGACAGCACCAGAAGGAACACTGAGGAGACAGGCGTGCATTGTGAGAGAATATTTTATGAGGCTACTCCAAGACCATTGGAGGTGTGTGTCATCAGGAGGAAAGGAAAGTTGGTGAAGGCTTGTGCTGACAGAAGCTACCACAGAGGTTCAACAAGGAGAGCATCAGGTGTGTGTGTGCATGTCAGCAAGATGAACAAGATGTCCAACACAGTCCTGGTTGTCCTGGTGGCCGTGCTGCTGCGCTGGTGTGTGTCCCTCCACCCATACTCCGGCCAGGGTAAGCCGCCCATGTTTGGTGACTATGAGGCACAGCGTCACTGGCAGGAGGTGACGGTGAATCTGCCGCTGGCCGAGTGGTATGCCAACACCACAGACAACGACCTGCAGTACTGGGGCCTGGACTACCCGCCCCTCACGGCATACCACAGCCTGCTGTGTGGCATGGTGGCACAGTGGCTGGACCCGGCCTTCGTGGCTCTGCATACCTCCCGTGGTTATGAGAGTGCTGGCCACAAGCTGTTCATGAGGTGTAGCGTAGTGCTGGCCGACCTACTGATGTACATCCCGGCCGCTTGGTGCCTGATGCGGGCACTGGCCAGGCGTAAAGCCGGCCACCAGGAGTTTGTGTGCCTGCTGTTGTACCCCGGCCTGTACCTAGTGGACCATGGACACTTCCAGTACAATGGTGTGTCCCTGGGCCTGTTTGTGGGAGCGGTGGCAGCACTGATTGCCAGCCGGGACTGCCTGGGCTCGGTGCTGTTCTGTCTGGCTCTGAATTACAAGCAGATGGAACTGTACCATGCACTGCCCTTTTTCTTCTACCTACTGGGGGTGTGCTTCAGGCAGAGGGGTGTGCTGGGGTTCGTGTGGAAGCTGGCCAAGCTGGGGTGCTCCGTAGCCTTTGCCTTCTCAGCTGTGTGGCTGCCTTTTGCTGAAGATCCAGCCGTGCTGACCCAGGCTGTGCGGAGGCTGTTCCCCTTCGAGCGGGGGCTGTTTGAAGACAAAGTGGCCAGTGTGTGGTGCAGTCTGTCAGTGCTGGTGAAGCTCAAGACACTGGTGGACACACGCAACATGGCTCTCATCTGCCTGCTGTCCACGGCAGTGTGCATGCTGCCCTCCTCCCTCCACCTGCTTGCCCGCCCCACCAGCCGTCACCTGCGCTACGCCCTGCTCAACAGCTCACTTGTCTTCTTCCTGTTCAGCTACCACGCCCACGAAGACCATCCTGCTGGCCTCCATCCCTGCCTGCATGCTGGTCTCGGAGGAGCCCTTCATGGCTGCCTGGTTCCTCACAGTCTCCACCGTCAGCCTCCTCCCCCTCATGGCCAAGGATGGCCTTACCATCCCCCTAGTGGCCCTCACCATCCTGTTTGTGGCCCTGACTCACTTCTACCTGCTGGCTGACACTCACAAGGGGGCCAAGAAGGGCCGCGTTTGGGTGTGGATGAGGTGGACATACTACCTTTCCCTGGCCGGCCTGGCATTCCTTGGGACGGCCCTACTGGCCGTGGAGCCCCCGGCCAGGCTGCCAGACCTCTTCCCTGTCCTGCTGGCCATCTACTGCTGTGGTCACTTCATCTTCTTCTGCCTCTACTTCCACCACTGCCAGTTCAATATCAAGTACAACGACGCCAACATCAACAATGACAACGTCACTGCCGCCAAGAGTAACACCCACCGTAAAGTTAAGGTCAACTAAAGTCAAGGGTAGCCTTGCTTTGCCTTGCCTTCCCTGCCTTCCTTGACCAAGCCTAACATAGCACTCAGACCAAGATTAGCTAGGGGGGGGTTGCCTGTGTGGGTATGGGTTTCATGCACCAAAAATATATTATGGTGAGAAAAGGACAGGAAAAGTGAGAGGTGCCTGGTCACCTGTCTCCTCTTCTCACTTTACAAACATCAAGCAATATTCTGTGTCCACTCTGTCATACCTCTTCCACCACTTTCCATCTGTTGTCTGTAAAGAAGTTCAGAACAGCTGCAGGAAGCACATCTGCTCCTGGCCAGATGAAAACATGTCAGTGAGACTACACACTGACATTGTCCTGAAGCAAACACATTTTTTGCCAGCACAACACAAAAATTTCCTTGCTTCAAGGAAACAAGCTGAAAATATAAACATTGATATGATTTCAAACAGACCACAAACATAATGCAAATGTTTCCTGTTTATTTATATTGAAAAGAAACTAACAAGGTGTTTAAAGAAATAAAATGATACGAATACAAATACAGAACACCAATGAACTTAAGGGATTTTTTTCTCATTCCAGATATATGTTAGTTCTTTAGAAAAGAGTACGATAAAGTTTAACAGGCCTTCCAATACACACATTGCCAACATAACACAAGACTTTCCATATATTTTATGATCTTTTACATGACTGTGTGGATGATTCATTCCCGTTACATTAATTCTGAAGTAACTAATATGTATGTGTTGAAGTTATGTCCCATGCTTGTGTTTTTGTTCACATTTGAGGCATGAAGGTGCAGGATTGTACTCTGTATGGATAAGGGATGAATGGATTATTATTATTATTATTATTATTATTGTTATTTTTGCTATTGTTACTATATTTTTTATATGTGAAGGATGAATGCTATTGACCACTTTCTGATCTGTTCATGTAAGGCAGCAGTCTTGCTGTCAGCCATTTGGGGACAAATTAAGAACTTCACCATTGAATGAAAGTCATCATATTTTAAAAGTTTTCATGTTCCTGGTATCTAGTTTTTACTCAAGTACAATTATTGTTACTTCTGAAAACACACACACACACACACACACCAAAATTAGTTTATTTTTTCCCTTCTATAATGCAACAAAACTACAGAGAACTAAGAAAAAATCTGCTTCATAATTAGTTTAAGTTTTATTTTGAAGAGCACCACAAGGAGAGTTATGTGACTATTGTTATTATTATTATTATTAGTAGTAGTAGTAGTAGTTGTAGTAGTAGTTTCTTTTTAGTAATGAGAACTTTGCTCATGAGTGGAAGTACTACTTGATTTCAGGTTGGTAAAGTGTACACACAATCACACATACACTTACCAAAGTACATTTAAATACCTGTTTCCAATGTGGAATGGTCAGCACCACATCACACCACCCACACATTCCTGTAGACAGGTATACTTGCTTACACTGGTGACAAAGCCCCCTCCATTAAAGGAAAACATGATTCTCCACTGTATACTGTTTTGAGTGCAGCTGTATGATTACAGGTGTATTAGTAAAGAGTAACTGCTCCTGTCAGCTAAAAAATTCCTGCCTGATCAAGGCACAAACCTCAGCCTGCTGCGTGATAGGCAGAGAACGTTATTCTCTGCACCACAAAGCATCATTCACCCAGTGCTGATCATGTGATAAAATATAACAGTAGGATGTTGAAGTACATAGCAGGTTGCACCTGGAAGGATGGTGTACATATATTATGCAGTGCAGTGGTGTGGATCAAGGAACTGGTCTGTGCTCTCAGGATCAGGACACTTGAGATGTTTTCAACACATGAAGAGAAGGGATGAGAGTGAGGCCCCTGGTAGAGTTTCAGGCACCGAGGTGTCTGGTTGTAGACTATCAGGCAGACAATAGATGGGAGGGGATATTTGTCGAGTCCTCCACAAATTCTTCCCCTGTATTCTTTTCTGCTCAGTGTTAATAATAAGGAAGTACTTGACACAGTCGAAGATTGATCATAGAACAAAAAACGAATGTGGATGATGGTATGGGTGTGAGCAAGTGTGTTTTGTTGTGTCTGTTCGGGTTATTTAAAATTATTTGGTACCTTTACAGTATGGTGCATTTTGCCATATCAGATGAGGGATGCAGAATAAACACTGGAACTAAGATGCAGGTTTGGTACCCCTGGCCCTGGGTTGTCATTTTGTGAGAATTGGCATTGTTTTTTTATAATGCAATTGTGCAAATATACCAACCGACAAGTATTGATGGGTCTGTTGCAGAGATCATTGCTTAGGATACGGGAGAAAAGGGTATCGTAATTCATTATAGACAGTATACTTGGGGACAAAAATATTACTCCACCTCACTGTAAACTCATGACCCTGTAGCTCTTTTCCACATGACCAATATCCTTTCCACCTCCCTAGTTACCCTCCTACCCCTGCCCTTCCTTTTCTCACCCTCCACTCTCCTCCTCCTGTGTGATTTGCTGTGTAGGAAGAGGCCACTCATTCACAAGTTCAAAGGAAGGCATATTGATATTTTTGTCTATCTGATATATAGCAAAGTAATGGTGATTTGTAGGTCAGAGGTGTGAAATAACAGATTTGAGCAGGTGCAAAAATTGTATAGGTGTCGTTCTACAGCTATGAACTTAATGCATTATGAGGGTGACTAGAGTGCTAAGGTGTGCTGAGAGGGATAGAGTGACTGAGAGCAAGGATAAAGGAAGGAAAAGTGTGCTGAAGTAGTAGTGGCAGTTTCTTATAGTAATACGAGAATCTTATCTAAAAGAGCTCTGAGAAGGGTTTAGATTGCACTTCCTGCCTAGATAGTTGTTCCAGTCTTTTGGTTAGCGGATATATTTTATTTATTTTCTGAGGGTCTGTACTACTAAGGAAGGGGGTGAGTTTTATCATTCTCCGACACTATGCATTGTGGTGTGTGGTTTGGCATTCATACGGTACCCCGTCAATGAATTTATTTAGGACTTTGTAGTAATAGTAGTGTTAAGTGAAGGGTGACCTGTGTGTGTGTGTGTGTGTGTTTATAAGATGATTGTTTGGTTATTATCATTATAGTCATTATGCATCATTATTATAAGTTTTTGTTACCTTGCTCTGCTGGTAAGAAAGTAATTAGTTTGAGGGTTATTATGTTCGTTTACTCTCTCTCTCTCTCTCTCTCCATTTAAGTTAAGGATCTGTTCTTTTGTTATACATTCCATGACATACAACTTTGTCCAGGGGTTCAAGTTTGGTTGTTTAGCAGACTTTTTTAATGTTCACAATGACAACTTTATTATGTTGTGGGAATACTGTGTTACTTTTGATATGTTACTTATGTGTTATGTTATGTTTGTGCATCTCTCTGAAGTGACCTGTGACACTCATGCAGTTCAAAATAATGAAATGAATCAATAAAGAACAATTTTTGGGAGTGGTCAGTATTATTTCCTCATGCATACCCCATATCTCTCTCTCTCTCTCTCTTTTTTTTTTCTCAACTCTGTCGACCATGCTGTGGTTGACAGTATGACAGTACATAGTTAGGTGGATGGAGATTGACTGGTAGACCCAAACATAATTAAAATTAAGTAGTAAGTATATATCCTGTAATGAACACCACTGAGTGCTGGGAATTGAACCCAAGCCTTCTGAGTAGAAGTCAGGGCAGCATACCAACCACTTCTACTCAGAAGGCTCTGATTTGATCCCTGGCACTCAGTGGTGTTCATGACAGGATTTTTTCACTGTGTTATTACAGTTTATCAAGTGTAAAGTAAGTATATAATATGTAGAAGCAAAAAGTTGGAGTGGAAAATGATGAAAATATGTTTTGGTATTGAATTCATCCAATATAAACAAATAAGTGTATATTTATGCAAATTTCTTGATTTGATATGTGAATTTATAGTAATTTACATAGTTCAGTGTGTAACACCAGAGAGACATACCAACATGATTACAATAGTGATGTACAAGTTACTCAAACATGAGTTGCATTTAATTACATTGATAAAGAAATTGCGAATTGATAGTGTATGATACAATCCATGTTTGAATATATAGCTGTGGTATAGTCACTGAACAGGAGGAAGCACATGAAAAGTTAAAAGGATTTAAAGATCTACAACCTGATTGGTGTCCAGTCTAGCACAACTATTATATGAAGAGAGATTGGAGAAATTGATCCTGACCAATTTGAAAGACACAAGAGAGAAAGGGACTTGATGAAGAGAGAAAGGGGACTTGATAAAAATGTGCAAGTTTGTTAATGGATCAGAACATTTTGGACGGAGAAGATCTGAGCAGAGAAAGTGGAAGAATAAAGTTTATGTGGACAATTTAAGGCGGCTTGGACGCAAATACAACATTGACAGGCCAACATGAAATTAAGTCATATCCTGCATATGACACCTAGGTAAACACACACACACACACACACATTGTAATACATTCTAACCCCCCTTTCCTCCCCGCCAGAGTGTGGAGGACCTGAGTGATGGGTGCGGCGCCAAGTTCAGTGTGGTGGTCGTGTCTCCAAAGTTCTCAGGCAAGCCATTACTACAGCGGCACAGGTAAAATATATTTCTCTTGATTTTATTATGGTTCAGTGGTGCCAGTCCAACAGCTCTAGACATAAAGTTGTAGGCCGGTTCAGCAGGTTGTCAGTGATGGAGGATGAAGGCCAAAGCTGGCAGGGAACAATGAACTCTTTAAGATGGAGATGTCAACAAAGGGAGAGTGTGTCAAGATGTGCTCCACTTTGGAATTAGAATAGTAAAAAAGTTTTACTATTTTGTTGAAATATGTTGGTAAAAGATAAACAGCACAGGTATTTAGTGATTGAAGGACAATTAAATCTTAGTCATAGAGGCAAAGAAATTTAGGATAGAGAAAGTAGGAAGGAACAGAACAGAGATTATTGGCAGTAGCTTCAGAAATCTGTGTTTCAGTTAGGGAGACAAGGTGGGGCTTAGAGGAGGAGAGAGGGTGTTTCACAGAATGGAAATTAGAGCAAAGACTGCAAAAGTTAATGAAAAGTGATTTAGATATCAAGACAGCTCTTTGGCTGGTTACCAGGAATGGGGTCCAGCCTGGGGATAATTCTGGTCCTCTCTCCTGATGGGACTTGAGGTGTTTTTCTTTTTTTCACCATAACATAAATTTCTCTGAAAAAATGAGGAAATGGTGTGTTATGTGTATGTAGTAGTTTTGCATGGAAAGTAAGGAAATTTGCCCTCAGAGTGCATGCTGAACTACCCAGGTGTTAATGATCAGCTTTCTACACTGAAATTTGGTAGAGAATCCAGAGCAGTGCTTTAAAATAACATCTATAGCATCCTTTATAATAGCATGCTTCCTTATAGGTCAGACTTGATGGTGGCTTGCAGTGGTCATTAATTGTTACAAAAAGGAGCAAATTAAAAAAGTGTAAGGAGTTCATGAGAATTGAGAGCCATAGATTCAATGCTAAAAAATGCAGTGTGTTAAAGTTGGGTTTCATTTTCCTCCCTTTCATCATTCTTGTCTTGGGTGGACGTGCCTCCTGCAGTGTGCCTCTATACAGTCACATCTATATATATCTGGGCATACACTTTGTGGCAGGGGGAGAGGGGGGGGGGTTGGAAGGGGGCAGTGTACCACGCCCCCAAAAGAAAATTTACACTCACCAGCAGAGAAAATTAAGCACCAACACTTGCCTATCCTATTGATGTTGATTATTTATTCGCAAAACTTCACCCTAATTAGTCCCCTCTGTTGAGATCCCAGGATATTCACTCAAAGCCTAAACTAGCTTATGCCCATTTGTTCTTGTTCTTGATAATAATGCGCAGGACACCAGTATAGGTCCCATGACTGTGGCCGACTTATTTATATGTGCAAGTGGTCAGTCATTAGCTCTTCTGCCCACCTCCTCCTAGCTCCTCCTTTTCTTATCTTATCACGAACCATTGATGAGCTGGGATAAATTTGTACGTAGGGTAACGCCCACAGAGAGAGAGAGAGAGAGAGAGAGAGAGAGAGAGAGGTTACATGTATTATTTATCTTTTTTCTCAAGCTCATATCCATATACTCCATGGTCAGTAATAACATTCAGTCAAAGCTTTGTGAGACCCTTTCATTGATTAATTTCTGAAAATGACAGGTTATTATATAAAAAAATGGTTAGCTAGCAATCACGATTCTCTCCCTCCTCTTCACCTCTTCCTTCTTCTTTCTCATCCTCATCTTCGTAAGTGTCGCGAATGAAGATTATGTGGAAATCCCGTTAGCGAGTTAATCGTTTCCACAAGTCTTCGCTCAAGGACAATACTTCCTTCTCTGCATGTTACTTTCCTCTTCTCATTACGTTGTTTATCTTTTCTCTTGCTTATTCCTCGTTCATATTTCTCTCCCTCTTCTTATCTCCTTCATTCGTGTCTCTTTACGGTTTCCTCGGTTTCCTTAACCCTTGCCGCATATTTCGTAACGTGAAATAATATGGAAATACCTGTTACATTTTTTGGGTGGAAAATGTGGCAACTCTCACTCACTCTTCCTTCTCCCTCTCCCATCCTCTTTCCCTCCCCCATTGTGGCAACAGGTGTCTTGGAGGACAGGTGGGTGGGTGGATGCAGGAGTCCGGCACGTCCTCAGGTAACACATAATCTACCTCACGTGTCACCTTCACCACTTCCTGTCGTGTCTCCCGCAGGCTGGTGAATGCGGCACTGCAGGAGGAGCTGAAGGAGATCCACGCCTTCTCCATGAAGACTCTCACGCCCGAGCAGTGGCAGGAACAGCAGCAGTGACGGGAGTGACGCCAGGCAGCAGCAGCCACAACCAGCAGAAGTACCAACACAGCAGCACAGGGGCAGTAGTCACGGCACAGCAGCAGTCTGCAACAACCACGTGTCTTCGAACAGCAGATATCGGGTGGCGGCCATGGCTGGGGCCGCAGCAGCAGCAGCACGGGCCGCGTCGGGTGAGGGGGGCGAGGTTTGTGTGAGTGCCCCCGGCAAGGTGATCCTGCATGGCGAGCACTCCGTGGTGTACGGGCGCCGCGCCGTGGCCCTCAGCCTGGACCTGCGGACCACCCTCACCCTCACGCCGGGCGGCACCCACCTCACGCTGGACCTGCCGGCTGTAGACATCAAGAAGTCGTGGCCGCTGGGGGATGTGGAAGATCTGTGGACGCGGCTGGGGCGGCCAGGCGAGGCGTGCGCTGCACCCCTGAGCGAGACACAGGCGCAGCAGGTGCGAGAATTCCTGGCGCTGCCCGAGGACCCTTCCGGTGGGCCCCGCAGCCTGGCTCTGCTGTCATTCTTTCAGCTGTACCTGGCCATCCTGCCCCGCCCCCTGCCCGCCACCTTCGCCGTCACCAGCCAGTTGCCCACCGGTGCCGGCCTCGGCAGCTCCGCCGCCTACGCCGTCTGCTTGTCCGCCGCCCTGCTGCGGCTGGCCGGCAGGGGGAACGGGCCCTGCCTGGAGGAGGTGAGTGCCTGGGCCTTCCGCAGCGAGCAGGTGGTGCATGGCACGCCCTCAGGCATCGACAACTCCATCTGCACCTTCGGCGGTGCTGTCAGCTTCAAGGCGGGGCAGTGCTCGCCTCTGGGAGCGTCGCCGCTACGCGTGCTGCTGGTGAACACCGGCGTGCCGCGGAGCACCAAGGCGCTGGTGGCGGCGGTGGCGGCGAGGCGGCGGCGGCTGCCCGAGGTGGTGGAGCCGCTGCTTGAGTCGCTGAACGCCCTGGCGGAGCGCGGCCTGCAGACCCTCGCCGCCCTGACCGCCGCGACCAGTCCTCAGGAGGAGGACGAAGCCCTAGCGGTCTTGCACGAGCTGGTGGACGTCAACCACGCCCTGCTGGCCTCCCTCGGGGTGTCCCACGCCAGCCTGGAGAGGCTGGTGGGCGTGGCCGCCACTCACGGCCTGCACGCCAAGCTGACTGGAGCGGGCGGCGGCGGCTTCGGCGTGGTTGTGCTGGGGCGCAGCGACACCTGCACGGCCCAAGAGGACAGTTGTAGACAAGTGCTGGAGGCTGCAGGCTACCAAGTATGGCACACCACCCTGGGGGGCCCCGGCCTCATCTTCCACTAGTCGCACACCCTCTTGGCTGCCTGGAGGCCTCGGCGGCACCTCTCATTTGTTGGCTGTTGCCTGGCCCGACACGCACCGCTCATGTCCACTTACCTGTGCGTGTCCCGCCAGTCCGCCGCTGCTCCGGCAACAAGAATGCGTCTCACTGAGTCACTGTGTCAGGGCATTGTGGCAGTTAAGCACTAATTCACTTTTCAATCACTGCTGGATTTAATTGATTCACTGCTCTCTCTCCCTCTCTGCTGTTTTGTTTCATACTTGTTTGCTGTGGTAATTAATATATGTTGGAGAGTAATAAACGGGCACTATCAATCAAGCTGTGTTTAGACAACATGTGATAGGTAATGGAAATAATCCTAAGTGTAATAATTGTTATTCTAATCATTATTATCATTCATTTTCATATATTTTTCTTTGGTCACGCATACATGTTATGGGTATAATAGTGATATTCGGATGAATAAAAAGTAGAATAGGAAGATATAAGTTAAAGGTAGGTAAAGTTTGGGGTCTGCAGTACTTACGCGTGGCGTCGGTGTGTATCTCCGTTTCATTGTCCATTAGCTTTCGGCTGAATGAAAAGTAGAAGAGGAAGTTTGCATTAATTTTTCGAGGTGTATACCCGGCCAGCTTGCCCCGCCCCAACCAGCCCGCCGCCCCCACACCATGCAGCTGCCCACAGGTGCTGGCCAAGGAGTCATCCTTGACGTACGCCGATTTCTGTCTGCTGCCCTGCCCTGGCTACCCGTTACTCCAGGTTTGGGTCCAAATACATGTACTCATACTCAAGTACTTATACTCGGGATTATACTTTCTTTTAGTACTTGTGCTGGGACTCCAAATGCTCGACACTATATGAGTACTTTCAAGTCCATTCGAGTACAAGGAAAAATACAAAGGTGGCTGGTGGTGTTTGACGACTTGCATATGTGGCGGTCAGGGTGCGGGATCAACAAAGGGGAGGTCATATGCGAGGTGCCTCAGGGCAAAAAGGGGTTGGCAGTTTGCCACTTGTTAAAAGCAGAGAAGCATAAAATAATCTAATGTCATTCGAGTACAATACAAAAGTACTCGTATTTGGAGTCGAATTTAGCTTTAAAATTTATTAATTGTACTTGTATTCGTAATCTCGTTTTATAACCGTACTTGAACTCGAGTACAAAAAAATGTATCTGAACCCAAGCCTGCATTACTCGGGACGCAGGGCAAGCGTGACATCCGGGCTACCACAGTTACGTGTGACATCCGGGCTACCACAGTTACGTGACATCCGGGTTACCTTCCCCCGGTATCTATTTATCTATCAGCCCAAGGAAGGATGGGTGGGCTGCACGCCGACTGCCCGGATTCGAACCCGAGCTTCTAGATTCATAGCTATAACAGGCGTGTCAACCACTGCTCAAGTCTGGGGTGGGCAGGGACCCATTATACCCCGGGACGCTGGGCGTGTGACACCTAGCCACAGTTTACCTTAGCCAGGGTTAGGATCGAAACATTGAATATTACATGTTATTGAAATAATGAATTCATTTTTTGAAGATATTCAAATATTGAGCAATCGCTGATTACTCTCATCAAAATAAATTGAAATTTGAAAGCGGGTGTCCTCATAGCAGATGCAGAGCAGCGAAACTATATTTGAGCACACTCGGCACGAGGCAAGTGGGCGAGCTGGCAAGGCGTTTTTGATGGAAAGGGCAAGGTCAATGTGACTATTCAGAGTAACGCAAATATAAAATGTTAGTAGGAATAATAATAAAAAAAAAAAAAAAGAAAATGCGCCGCCCGGGAATCGAACCCGGGTCGCAAGAATGGGAATCTTGCATGATACCACTACACCAGCGGCGCTCTGTGAGAAGATGGAAGTGTAAGTTTTATATATCACTTTTTTTATTACTTCTTGACTCGTTTGTGTCCTTGGTTATGGATTTTGACGACCCCTGACAACAGTTTGCAGGTGTGATGGTGTGTACGCCTATGTGGTGGCGTGTGGCCGCCGGGGCGTGGTGGTGGTGGTGGTGGTGGAGGCAGGGCGGGCTGTCTGCTGGACCAGGGAGAGTAGACAGGCAACATAAAGCTTCTTGATCAATTAATAATAGCTAAAATGCAGTCATAAAGATGATATTTGTGATATAGTGTAAAGAAGACGTAAGATTTTACAGACCAAAATATTGCGTCTCAACAAGCCAGTAACTTTTGACTTCGACTTCGGTATTTGTAAAAAGATAAAATATGGCCAGATAGTTGTCTTAGAACAACTTCTAAAATAATATTCAGTTAAAAGTGATGTCTATTATATACTCTTTTATGATGAAATAAGGTAAATTACATGAAGGTATCTTTGTTGGCACCGCCGTCCTAGGATTGGGACACGTTGCCGCCGCCTCTGATCCTTTCGTGTGCTTTACAGATTATCGTACCTAGCACATTGTATTTTCCGGTTTCTGACCTAAAACTTGTATACAAATATCAGTTATTAATGGTTTTATAAATAGTTTTGATTGGATGTCTTATTTTTTGTTATTTCGGCAGTTTTTTACCTGAAACTGATGAATGCAAAGTCCTGAGTACGACAATCTAGCGTCCCCGAAGGTAGCCCTGGCCCAGCTGATCGGCCTGGTGCTGCAAGAAATACCTCCTCGCAGAAATAAGTCGCTCTGCTGTCCACTACGCATGCGTATTGCGGCATACACAGCAGGGGAACATTTTAATTTGCCTTATTTTGTCCTAGTTAGTCTACCTGTGATCTTTGTGATGGTTGGTATTGCCCGTAAGAAAACAACACACCAGACCAACAGACCAAACAAGCAGGAAGTGAGTGAACGTCTAAAATCTACCCTGTTCGTGTGCTATAAAGCCTTCTCTTCAATAAAAAGTGTTACTATGATGTCTTTGCCGTACATTGGAGCAAAACTGAAGTAAACGATGGCGGTGAAATATAAATCAAAGTAATAAGCAAGTTAGCCCTCTGTGCGAGCTATTTTGCAGCTGCGAGATGATTCCCGCAACACCGGCGTGGCGGCTGCTGGGGCTGGGCTTGACGCAGCTCCTGTCACTCTATTTTTGTTTGGCTGAATTACGACGGCCATGAGGTGAGTCTCGGCGCTTGTGTATTCCTGTCACCTTACTAACACTATTAACTATATTGTTGCAGCCCGGGAGGTGTGTGGGTCGCCCTGTGTCACTACTGGAGCCAAGAGTAAGGGGGACAAGCTGGAAACGAGACAGTTTTGCATGGACATGAAAATATAGACATCGCTTTTATAGTTATTGTTGTAGATACTCATACTTATACTCATAGATACTCATATTCATACTTTTAAATACTCATACTCAAAGATACTCGATCATACTTATAGTCATAAATAAATGCACACAATCATTACTTGTTGTCTTGCCAACAGTGTACTGGATTTCATTTCAAGGAGTATGAGCACTGGTCATTTTCAAGCTATATTCAGCATTAGTTAGACCTAATTAATTATTGAATAATGAATTAACAACCAACAAGCTACTGTCCCTGCCCCTCTGGATTGGGAATTTAGCTCCACTGGCTGTGGTGGTTCAGCTTGGGTCAGTTTGGCTGCTGCAGAGGCAGTACCTACACATAAACATGGTATTGGTCAATATATATATTTAACATTTGGCTTATTATCTGTTTTTCCTCCCCAGTATGGGTGTGCTGGGGGGCAGTGTCAGGGAGGTGGGTGCCAAGCTGAAGCAGGGGGCAGTGACTGCCATAGAGGTATGTGAGGCGGCACTGCAGCGGCAGGCAGCAGTGGAGCCGCCATGCCCTTCATCACCCCACCCAGGACAGAGCCAGGCAGGCCGCGGCACAGGCACATCAGAGGTAAGACTGGGCATTAGATAAAGACATGGAAAATCTAGAGAATAACACCATGCATAGCTAGAGAGTATTAGCATAGTACTGTTCTGCTATGCTGTACTATGCTTACCCCTCACCGAAGACACAGGGAAGACTGCCACACACTTTTTTTTCTCCATTTCCTCTTCATTCACATTTCCTTGTACCCCAACAGCACTCCCCTCCCTATTAAGCCATATATAAGCCCCTCACCCATCCCACATCTCACCCACGCCTCTCCCTCACCAAGGTATAAGGAGGGCAGGCCGCTTGGGGCGCTGGACGGCATACCAGTAGCTGTAAAAGACAATTTCTGCACCAAAGGCATTCCCACCACCTGCGGCTCCAAGATGCTTCAGGGTTACACTCCACCTTACTCCGCTACCGTGGTGGAGAGGCTGGAGGCTGCCGGGGCTGTGCTGGTGGGGAAGACGAACCTGGATGAGTTTGGTATGGGGTCTGGAACGATTGACTCGGCATTTGGCACTTCCAAGAATGTCTACCGCTCGGGGATTGAGTACGAGCTGGAAGGTGCAGAGAAGAGGTGCGTGTGTGTGTGTGTGTGTGTTCTTACCTGTTTGTGTTTTTGCAGGATTGAATCAAGCTTTTGACATCCTTCATATTCTTTTTTGTGTATTTTACAGGACCTAAGCTATTCTCGTTAGGTCAGTTTTCCATATCTACATTTGCTGAGCCTTTCTTTACATTTGGCATTGCTTCCATCAGTTATTCATTCATTTAGCGAGTGAGTCAGTTAGTTATTCAGCCATCTAGTCAGTCAGTCAGTTAGTCAATCAGATATTAGGTAGTGAGTGAGTTATTCAGTCATCCCACCAGTCAGCATTTCATACATTCATTCATTCAGTGAGAGGAAATAAATTAGTGAGCAAGTCATTCATTCACTCAGCCATTCATCTCCCAGACCTTCTTCTCCTGTAGCTATCCAACTAGTCTGTCAGCTTTTTACTCAATCATTCATTCACCCAGCTAGTCATTCATTCAGTCAGTCACCAGTCATTCCCTACCTTCACCTTACCCTATGATTATCCAGCCAGTCTGTCAGCTTTTTACTCTCATTTATTCATTCAGTCAGTCAATTACCTCACCTTCCTCTTCCTCTGTGGTTACCCTGTCATTCAGTCACCCAGTCAGCCCATCATCCCCCTTCTCCCGCAGGTACCCCGTCTCAGCGCTGGAGGAAGGTGACTGGGTGGTGGCAGGTGGCAGCTCTGGGGGGAGTGCGCTCTCAGTGGCAACAGGAGCATCATTTCTGTAAGGACATGGTTTAGTTCACTCTTCCATTGGTCTATTTTTGTAAGGACATAGTTTCATCATCATCATCATCTGTTTAACATTAGGTTTTCCCATAGTCTCATGAGGTTAGATGGTCAATGATATGCTTCCAACTATTTCTGGCTATTTCCTTAACCTCTCTAATGCTCAGTGCTGCCAAATCCTCTTCAGCACACTGCCTCCATGTCTTCTTTGGCTGGTCTGATAGGCGACGACCTGGTACTTCCACCCAAACAGCCTTCCCTAATGCCTCACCAATCACCATCCCCCCTCTTTCTCACATGCCCAAAGCACCTAAATCTCCTTACTCTCAGCACTGTACACAGCTCCTTCAATCCACATCTTGCCACCTCCTCACTGGACACCCCATTCAACGTTGCCAGATTATTGTACTCAGAGCCTCATATTTACCGGTTTCTGAACCATAGCTATTGCCAAAAAACACCAATAATTAACCATTTTGTGGGTAACTATATACGAAGGCAAGTATTGGGTCGAGGAGGCAGTTTTTGGGTCAGATATCGGCAAGCATAGTAGGCTGAGTATGACAATCAGGCAACGTTGACCCCGTCTCTCCATGTCACCCCATCCGTATATCTCACCATTCTCCGATCACAGCCAACCAACACATCCTCTAGCCTCTTCGTCAAAGCCCATGTCTCAGAACCATATAGCAATACTGATCTGATACAAGCTTCATATTAGTCCTCTATTCATCCATCATACTTATTTGTGTTAGGACAATTTTTAGTTCACTCTTGTAGTATACTATTGGTGAAGGGCCATTACTTACTTTACTTATTCCATGTACTATTTGTGTAAGGACGTTGCTTCATTCACTGCTCCATCATACTATTCGTGTAAGGACGTCATTATTATTATTATTATTTTTTTTTTTTACATCAAAGGTCACGGCTCAAGGGCAACAAAAAGAGTAACTACAAAAAAAATTAAAGCCTGCTACTCGCCGCTCCCATAAAAGATAAAAGTAAAGAGTAGCCAAAAGAGAGGTCAATTTCAGGTGGAGAGGTGTCTTGATACACTCTTCCACTCTTCTTCACTTATCCATCATTCTGTTTGTAAAGGATTTGCTGCCTATGTCCTTTATGAGGCTATGTTCATGACTATTCTTAATTGTTTTTTATAGTTGAATTGAATAAGTTTTAATGAATGATATTTGAGACGCACCATAACTTATATAATGGGCAAAATGTCACAAAATATATCTAACTTGTTTTTTCTTATCTTTTGTCATATGAACTTGAAGATTCACACCACCACCTTTACCCCACTCCACCACAGGGCCTTGGGGTCAGACACAGGTGGCTCGGTGCGTAACCCATCCTCGTACTGCGGTGTGGTGGGCCTCAAGCCGTCGTACGGGGTGGTGCCGCGCTGGGGGCTGGTCAGTCTGGTCAACTCCATGGATGTGCCGGGCCTGTTGGGGCGCCGCGTGGATGATGTGGCGGCGCTGCTGGGGGTGCTGGCCGGCCGGGACAAGAGGGTGGGTGGATGTTTTTTTCCTCTTTATTAATATTAGTTTTATTACTATTATTATTATTATTATTATTATTATTATTCTAAGACGTGAAGCATTGTATTCATTTATCAATTCAGTCATTTCTACTTTTCTTAATTCAGTCTTCTATTCCCTCATTAATTCACTGCTTTACTCACCCATCCGCCCAGTTACTACAAACTCATCCACTTACCCACCCAATTACTACAAACTCATCCACTTACCCACCCAATTACTACAAACTCATCCACTTACCCACCCACATACCCTTTCTCAACCACTCCATCATGCTTCCTCACTCATTCTGACTCACACTCCTCCCTCAAACCCATCCACTCTCCCACCCACATTCCCTTCCCTGTCCACTCCATCATGCCTTCTCACCTATAACTCATCCCTCCACCTCCTCTCTCAAACCCATCCACTCACACACCCACTTAACCTATTCCCCATCCACTCCTTCCCTCATTGCTCCTCCTTATCTATAACTCATCTCTCCTTTTTTTCTCCCTACAGGATGCCACCAGTGTAGATAGTGACCTCACATCCCTAAGATTGCCCGAGGAGCCCCAGCTGGCGGGGGTCGTGGTGGGCGTGCCGAAGGAGTACCACCAACCTGGCACGAGTGTGGAGGTGGTGGAGGCATGGACTAAGCTGGCGGACATGATGGAGGATGCTGGTGCTGAGGTGGGTGGTTGTAGTGGTGGTTGTGGTTGTAGTGGAGATGGTGGTGTGTCATATCCATCCTCCCCTTCTCCCTCTCTCTCCCACTCAATCCACAGGTATATCCACACCAAAGACTCCATCCTCTCCTTCTTCCTCTCACTCTCACTCCCTCCACAGGTCCGAGAGGTGTCCATGCCCCACACGGAGCACTCCATCATCTGCTACTCCATCCTCAACCCGTGCGAGGTGGCGTCAAACTTCACCCGCTACACCGGCGTGGGTTATGGCCTGCGGGGGTCGGCCAGCCACTCCATGGAGGCCCTGTATGCCGTCACGCGCCAGGCCGGGCTCAACCAGGTGGTGCGGGGCCGTGTGCTGGCCGGCAACTACTTCTTACTGAGGGAGAACAGGAGGAAGTACTATGAGCAGGCGTTGAGGGTATGTGGATGGGTGTCATGGCGACGGTGATGGGTGAGGTTGGGTTGATTTGGGAGGATGAGAAGAGTGTGGGAAGAGAGGAAGAGGAAGAGGAAGAGGAAGAGGAAGAGGAAGGGATGGCATTGACAGTTAGTGAAGGTATTTAGATGGGTGTGATGGCAGGAGGGTGACGGGTGAGGTTGGGTTGATTTGGGAGGGTGAGAAGAGTGTGGGACAAGGAGAGGAAGAGAAAGGGATGGCAGTGACAGTTAGGAAGTAGGCACTGAAGGTATGTGGATAGGTGTGATGGCGAGGGTGACAACGGTAAGATTGGGTTGGTTTGGGAAGCTGAGGAGAGTGTTGGGGGAGGAAGAGGAGGATGGGATGGCATTAGTTATCAAAATCTGGTTTGGTTGGTATAGTTTATTACATCAGATGAGGGAGCTAAGGAGTGAGGAGCTAAAAAGTATGTAATAAAAAGTCCCAAGTAATTGTGCTCTCCACCTGAAATGTTTTATAGATATAATTAGGCTCAGCTGTGCTTTTCAAGAAGGTAACGAGTTTATTTTTTATCTTGATTACAGTTATCATTTCCTTGTAGACGCCTCACTCTCGGGTGCTTACTTACACAGGTGCGGCGGCTCATCTGGCGGGACTTCCAGGAGGTGTGGCAGAGCGGTGTGTCGCTGCTGCTCACCCCCACCACCCTCACCCCCGCCCTCAGGTAGGTGCTATCCCCTGCCCCTCCAGACTGGATAAATATATCAGCTACCCAGAGATGCACACGCACACATGCATGCATATGTCTAGATACATACTAAGGTTGTGGGCATAGCAGGATATTGCCTAGAGGTACACAGAGTGAGGTTTTGGGTACAGCTGATTGAGAGGTTCTCCCACACTAATAATTATGATCATTTCATGTCGACTGAGTTAAGAACTAAAGTGAAACACATTTGAACTTAACAGTCTGAGCTTTGGCTTGTACTCCACAGCTTAACCCGGCTGCGTCGGCGGACCCATTTTTGGGCTCCCGCGAGTCGATCTGCTGAAATGGCGGACCCCGTATGGGGCTCGGCTCAAAACGCCTAATTCGAGCTAATTGTAGGCGGTAGCAGAATAGAGCAACTCACCATGCATGCTGTGGGTCATTGTGGTGGGTGAGTGATCTTGATGTGGGCTTTTTTGTAATAGGTGGTGCTGTAAGGTCATGGCAGACTGAATTAGCTATCCATACAGTAATCACTTGTCAAATTCTCTAAAGTAGACAACAAGCGACTCTCGGCTAGATGCCACGTGTCACGAGACTGTTTATTTTGTAACAAACATCACCCAAAAAAGAATGGAGTTTGAGTATAAGTAAATATTTTAAACGGCTTTACGGTTATGAGAGGAGTACTCTGATATACGTTCCATGCTCTTTTCTTTGTCTCAAAATGCAGTGTAATGGTGCTGTTTCTTGGCCACTTCTCAGCTTTCCCGTAGCCAAAGCCCACGGGTTAAGCAACCATCTCCATGCTCTTTTCTTGTTCGATCCACATCTGCCATTTTTCCTTCGCTTCCCTAGATGTGTTCTCTGTTTCCCTCTTTCCCCCTCTTGCTCACTTCCCTATCTTTGTATCTTCTCACTTGTTCTGTAACCATTCCTTGTTGTGCACTCCATATTTTAACCTGCATCTGTCTCTATCTTTCTCACCCCTTTCCTTCCTTACAGGTACTCCGACTTCAGTTCCCTTGATAACCGCTCACAGACCGCCGCCCAAGACATCTGTACGCAGGCGGCCAACATGGCAGGCGTGGGGGCCGTCAGTGTGCCGGTGGGCCTGAGCAGTGAGGGGCTGCCACTCGCCCTGCAGCTCATGGCTCCCTGGGGCCACGACGCAGCCCTCCTCACCGCCGCCAAGTGGATGGAGCAGCACGCGTGTTGTCCACGTCTGCGCTTATTGTAGTCTTCGGGTATGGTTATTTTATTTATTGGCTTGGCTTCTTCTTTCTTTTTGTGTGTTTATATTTATTTTATAGTTTTATGGCAGCCCAGGGGCCAATTTCTCTTCCAATTCCTCTGGTTGTAAATTTTAGATGTACATTTTCATCTTTAATCAGCTAGAGAAGGTTTGTCAATCAGTCGAATCAGGAGAGGCAATAGAACTCAGACTATTTTCAAAAAGTTTAATAAAAATATAATTCAGAAATATTATACATATATACATAAAAGCAAGTGAGTGGAATGTACAAAGAGCAACAACAACAGTAATAACAGGAACCAGGCAGGCAGGCAGGCAATTAGACGGCCACTAGGGTGTTTGCCTGTTCACATACACCACTCCAATCAGCAATCATACCAGGAAAAAATAACTCCTTTGGATTAACAAATGTAGAAGCAATTATAAACTTTTAGAGTTCATATCACGAACCAATATCATCCACATTCTTTGATCTTCCTGATGAGTACTAATTGGAGAGGTGTGTGTACAATAGGCAAACATAAGGACTGAGAGCCATAGAATAAGAGAGTTCAGGATCACAGGCACCATGTTGTTACCAAAAGAGCTGTGCAAAATTGAAACTGATGGTGATATAATAGCGCTTTTAGTGCTCTAGGCATCGTCAGCCTAGAACACAAAAAAAACTATCATATCAGCATCAATTGGAATTTCATGAGGCCCTTTTGGTGACAACATGGCACCTGTGATGAAGATTGGCTGAAAAATCCTATTCTAGGCTCTGTGAGGACCTCCAGCATCTAGTTTAGGTCTTCCTGAACGAATATAGCAATGCACTCCCCGTCCACCCCCGCCACTACCGCCGCATGGCCCCCAGGGAACGTTGTGGCCCCCTGCCCCCCCTCGGACAGTATCATGGTATCAGGGAGTGTGTCCTGCCCCAGAGTTGGCCCCACATCCCCTGCATCCTGGGACAGAGTTATCCTCTCCCCATGTATCCCCAGCAGGTCATCCCCAGAGTCCTTGGATAGTAAGGTAGCTTCATTTAGTGTCCCGGCAGTGTCCTCACCCATGGCAAGCTTGAGGGCGAGGTTTGGAGTGTCCGTGAAGGTGTCGTGGGTTGACATTGTAGTGGTAGTATTGGTGGGTTGAAGTTGGTGTTCGTGTTCATGGTCCTCTTCCTGGTGTTGCGTGGTGGTGTTGTCCTGCTTCTCGTGCTTTTTGAGGTGTATGCGCAGAGTTCCGTGCTGTATGAAGGTCTTCGGGCATATCTTGGGAAAACAAAAGACAGGTTACTAGTATTATTCTATATTGCTAATTTTATAAACTTTCCAATTGATCAGGTCACTTTAGGTGCATCTGCCTGGGACATTGTTGATTGGCTGTTGGCAGGTGGGGTGTCTGACATCCCTCACCCAACACAATCGAGTGGTTTCAGAAAATATTTGTTTACTCAACTAGTCTGTTACACAAAATAGTCAAATTTTGTTGACAGCATTGGACTGAGCAGTGATTGTACAACTCTAACATGGTTTTCAGAACTTGATAGTGTGAAATAAAGTAATTATGATGAGTAGAAGTCAGAGAATAACATTTGATATTTATACAACTTATTACAAATCCTTCCCAGTCTACTCTTGTATTGCACTATCTAAAATCTTTAAGTTCCATTGTATTCAGGAGGACTTCCAGCACCTAAATATATAAACAACTAATGTTATTCTCTAATTTCTACTCACCATACTTACATTATCTTCTATTCATTAAGTTTTGAAATGTTACAGTTGTACAATTACTTCATATTCCATTGGTGTCAACAAAATTTGTGTTTTCATGAGGCATCCAGAAGAAAAAGGACATAAAGGACAAGGTCATTTTTTATAATTTGCAGTGTGAAGAGCAGGCCACACACCCCTTGAAGAACAAAAATACAGGTTGCAAGGGAAAAGCTACCCTCAGTGCACTGAATACAGAGTTGCTTTTTCCTTCCAACTTGTTTTGTGTTTTTCCTGGGATGTTTAGGCTGCTTTTCCCAGTGCAAACCAGAATAAAATGCCCTTATCCTCTGGACACTTGTAACAGATGAGCTCAGTAGAGAAATATGAATATTTTCTGGAGCAAGTGTGGAGTGAAGATCTCTGATGCTCCACCCCCAACCAACAGCCAATCAGCAGTGTCCTTACTTACTCAGCTAGGAGCCAGGAATCCAGCTCAAGTAAATGGATTATAGCTGTTGCCCTCCCCCCTTTTCTCTCTCTCCCAGCTCAGTGAGTTGTCACTACTTGACAACATCGTACAAGCATCTTTGCCACAACCTATACCACAACCCTCTCCCTCTCCCCAGCCACTCACAGGGCACTTGTGGGGACGCTCGCCGGTGTGGACCCTCTCGTGGCGATGCAGGTGTGAGACGTGTGAAAACTTCTGGCCGCAGGTGAAACACATGTAGGGGTGTTCCCTCTTGTGAAGCCTGGATAAGAGAAATTTGTGCGTTAATTTCAACATTTTCCCAACCTACCATTCTCATACAGCAGTAGGGCAAATATCTGCAGTGAGATCAGTTTTACTGTACTGATAGGGGTGTAATCAATCAATGGGATGACATGCTTTGGTGTGTGTGTGTGTGTGTGTGTGTGTGTGTGTGTGTGTGTGTGTGTGTGTGTGTGTGTAACACTGTAATACCAAGCTCACCTCATGTGGTATTTGTAGTCACTTTTGCTGAAGAACTCCTTGTTACACAGCTCACACGCATACGGCCGCCACCGCTCGTGGTCACGTTTGTGGTGCTGCCGCAACGATGCCAGGCATTTGTATGTCTGGGGGCACGCAAGGGAGAAGTTAGGAGGCAATATTGATGGAGAGGCAGGTTAGAGGAGAGAGAGAGAGAGAGAGAGAGAGAGAGAGAGAGAGAGAGAATGTTAGGAGGAGGAAGAGATAAAGTTGCTAACACTGTGTGTGTGTGTGTGTAATTCACCCACCCAGGGCCTGATCACAAGCTGGACTAGCAAGGCTCATTAGTCAATCTCTGGGTACTGCCGGGACCTTCCCACACCACACACCCCGTCCCCTTTGCTCAAGTGGGGACAGTAACCAGACAGTAACCACTCCTTGTCGGCAGAAAAATCCTGGCCTGAGTGGGGCTTGGACCTCTGCCTGTCAGTGTGTGAATCCTGGCAGCGCAGAGCTTTAACTAACTGAGCTATGGAGCAGTGTGTGTGTGTGTGTGTGTGTGTGTGTGTGTGTGTGTGTGTGTCAGAGAGAAGAAAAAAATATTTTTGTTTATAAAACAACTTAAAAGTCTTCAATGAACATGACTCAATGCTATGAAAATACAAATAGGTAAGCACACCAACCTTGGGGCACTTCTGGCACTGGTGAATCTGGGGTGTTGGGTTGTGGTGGTCGCGGTGTTTGTTGAGGGTGGAGCGGTAGGCAAAGGTGAGGCCACACTGCTCACACCTGTACCTGTGCAGCGAGGCGTCGTGGGTGGCAAGGTGCTGCTGGAAGTTCCACTGCTTTGTAAACTTCTTCCCACAGTCACAACACTCCAGCAGGCCTTTCCCTCCCCTGGTGGTGGTGTTATTGTTACAACTCAGCCTGGCCTCCAATGCTGACTTTTTGCTGACCCCTTTCTCATCCTCTTCCTCTTCTTCATCCTCCTTCTCTGCTTTTATCACCACCCCATCATTGGATTTGCTCGTCGCTTCCTCTGTCTTGGGCTCAGTGAGGGTGCCTTGGGACAGCATGGGTGGGGCTGGGAGAGGGAGGATCTCAAGGGGTTCTTCATCTTCCCTGTGAGGCTCCAGTTTGATGCTTTGTAAGGGCAGGGCAGGGTGGCTGGGAGGGGTGGGTGGGGAGGGAGTGTGTGGTGTCTCCCCTTGGCCCAGCAGAAGGGTGTGGTCGGGGTCCTGGGGTGGCACGTTGATCATGATGGTGTCCTCAGGGCGGGGCAGAGGTGGGGCAGGCTCTTCCCCCGCTAGGTGTTCAGGGGCATTGATCTGTAACACTTGGTCCAGGCCCGCCCGGCAGCCCTTCTTCATGACGTAGGACACACTCTCCCCCTCAGGCGTTATGTACATAACCAGGTACTCCTCCTCTTCTTCCTCATCCTCCTCCTCCTCCTCTTCTGTTTCTCCCTTGCACTCCCTCTGAGGTGGCTGGGGCCCTGGCAGGGTTATGGAGGTGGTGGGAGCATCCTGTGTGGTGGTGGAGGCTGTGGTTGTAATGGTGGTGGTGACAGCAGCAGTGGTGGTGGTGTTTGTGGTGGAGGCAGCATCTTTGGTGCGGAGGTGCAGCATGATGCTAGAGTTCCGGTGCTCCTCCGGGGTGAGGCAGGCGTGGGTCTTGACCTCGGCCATGGGCACCACGCGGCGGCAGGAGGCACAGTGATGCTGGCTGTCCCTGGGGTGCTGCCATTCCTCATGGGCTACCAGTTCTGCCTTCACGCTGAACTGTGCCCCACACACTCGACAGTAGAAGCTGCGAGGGGCCGCCCCGCGCTGGCCCCGCAGGACACGCCCTGCCTCCCTAAGGGTCAGGCTCCTCTTGTGGTCGAGGCGGTAGTGGCGGCGGAGGGCAGCGGCAGTGGACACAGAGGCAGGGCACAGTGGGCAGGACCCTTCCTGGTGTGTGACGCGGTGCTTGTGCAGCAGTGTCACCTGTGGGAGAGGGAGGGTCAGGGGTCATTGGGGAAGAACAGTTGTTTTGGACTTACTAGATGACTATTGCTTTTAGGCCTTAGTGTACTACAGAGTGCTGCTGTTCCTGTGAGCAATAAAATGTTTGTGCCTATCAAGTGTACACACAACCCCGAGGAAAACTTTGTATATATTGTATTATTTTGTATAAATATACTGAATTGGTGTGTAAATAATGTACAAACTGCTGAAATGTGTCAGTAATAAAGAAATGTGTTTATTAGGATGTGTTTTGCTGTATCCTGAAAAATGAAGATCCTAAACAAATGATTAGAAAATATAGTAAGATTTTAAGAATAAACTACATGCAGCTATACTGAAGCAAAGACAGTTTTGAACAGATCAATTATGGTTCATCTTTGGACACTTGAAAACCCTGTGAATATTGCTTACAAAGTTTAAAAAAATGTAACAAGAAATCAACACTGAACAGTGGCATCGATCTAAAGTCCAACCAAATTGTCGAGTCTGTTTGGGCAGAGGCTCCAGCGGGTCCATTTCTCCCCTCTGCTCTGCCACACAGTCCCAACACCTATTTTTTCCTATCATATGTTACCTTTACCTTACGTATGAGAGGAAGAGATAGGTGTTGGGACTGTGTGGCAGAGCAGAGGGGAGGAAAGGACCTGCGGGAGCCTCCGCCCAAACGGACTCGACCATTTGGTTTCACTATAGTAACAAAAACTTGCTTGTAGGACTGCAGGGCCTGTATCTATGAAGCCTCAGCTACTTTATAGACTCACAGCAGCTCACAAAGCTTTACATCTTGGTGACTAAGACTTAAGAAGTGCTAGGAGTTGAAAGAAGTAGCAAAAGAGGTTTATGAATGCAGGTTCTGACATTACATTACCCTCTGCTACTTTTAACAGTTCATAATGGCTCACAGGGTCTTGTGTCACTAAGAGTAACTGCCTTGTGAGTCACTAAGAACCACTGAAACCAGCAAAGAGGCTTCATGAATACAAGCCACGATGAATGCACTCCTGCTCAACATGAAGCCAACAAATGTTCTCTCCTCTGACTGGAGGCCTTGTAAGGGAGGGCTGGGCAACTGATGGGGTGTGGGACATGCCTGTTTGAAGCGCTTGCCACAGATGCTGCAGACGTAGGGCTTGGCACCGGTGTGGAGGCACTGGTGGCGGATGAGGTTGGAGGAGTGGCTGAACTGCCTGCCGCAGACATCACACACCTTGGTCTTGATGCCCAGGTGGAGGTTGAGGTGCATCTTGAGGTCATAAGGGCGGTAGAAGGCCTTGGGGCAGAGAGAACAGGCGAGGGGCCGCTCCTTGTTGTGGACGGAGCGGATGTGATCCTCCAGCACGAGGCTCTTGCGGAAGGTCAGGGGGCAGCTGGGGCAAGAGAAGGGCCGGGCCGCCCCGTGGGCTCCCAAACGGTGGGTGCGCAGTGCCGCGGCAGACTGGCAGGGATGGCGGCACACGGGGCAGTGCCAGGCATCAGGGCCGCGGTGGGTCTGCAGGTGGCTGTGGTACTGGCGGCTGGACCTGAAGCGCGCCTCACAGGCGGGGCATGACAGGCTGCCAGATGGGGCAGTGCGACGCTCTCGCCGGGGCGGCATCAAAGAGTCGCGGGTGGCCAGTCGCTCCTCGAAGGTACTGCAGCTGCCATCTTCCTCATCTTCTTCCTCTTCCTCCTTGTCTATCTCTCCTTCCTCCCCTCCCTCCCTGCTCTCCTGCTGCTGCTGGGTGACCCGCCGGACACGCATCACCTTCTGTGGGGCGTCGGCCGGCCTCTCCACCCCGCCCAGTCCCTTGTCCTGGCCCGGGTCAGTGCTTGGGTCTGCTGCAGGGGTGGTGTTGTCCTCCACCTTGAGGGGCCCCACTGACAGCAGCAACACCTGTTTCTCGGCCTGGCCCACTTCTTCCTCCGACCTGTCCCCAGGGCCAGGCTCCAGTGCAGAGTGCTCTGGGGTGGGCGGGGGCCCCACCAGTACCAGGTCCCCATAGGTGTGGGAGGTGTAAGGGGCAGGCAGGGTGTGGAGGGCCGAGCCATCCGCTGCATTCAGGGTGATGGTGTGGCCCTCTGGCCCCTCCTTGTCCCCCTCCTCCTCCCCTTCACCCTCCCCCTGAATGTAGATGTAGGTGATGGGCTCCCCTCCCCCTGCCTCCCCCACCACCACCAGCTGGCCCTCTCGCGGGGCACCCTTCACCCCAGCTGTCAGTCCCGCCTCCCCGGCCTGCAGCACAAAGTTGCCGCCAGCGTCCAGCGTTGCGTAGGTGATGGCAGCATCAGGAGGCAGCGGGGCAGCGGACCCAGCCCCGTCCTCCTCCACGGGGCACAGCAGTAGTGGCTCCCCTGGTGCACCTTCCTGCAGGGTCACCACTGTGGCCTCGCCCCGCCCCAGGGAGAGGTGGGGGGCTGTGAGGCTGCTGGGGCCCAAGGCCAGCAGCCCCCCAGCACCCACACTGTCCTCTCCCCCCTCCAGGTTCATGGCTGGCCTGGCCGGGGCGTCGGGGCACTGCCGGACTCAAGGTGACTCAGGTGGCGGCCATCAGGGGAGGGGTGAACACCTGGCTTGTGGAAGCACACTACACACCTGAGGGAGACAGGGTTGGGATGAGTACCTGCACCACTGCACACATCAGGGCCTGGAGGCTGGCTGGCTGCCCCACCACACACTCACCACCAACCACTCCAGAATGTGTCTTGGCTTAGTAAGTGTAATGTTTGTCACATAAGCTAAGTTTATTGGTACATTATGGATTTAGTCTGATTTCTGGTCAATAGTAAAGTGAAATTAAAATTTGGGGAATACCCTTGGCTGCATATGGCCTCAGTGCTCACCTCCATCAAAATATGCCCTGAGTCTGTGGTGGGTAAGAACCCATCAACCTGGAACACAGGGTGGGTGTGACATCTGGGTTACCACGGTTAACCTTTCCCAGGTTTCCTTAAGTACCCATTTACCAGCCAGCCTTAGAGGGAGGATGATCAGCTGGATGGGTTGTAAGCTGACTGCCTGGTTAGTTGAAATTAGTGTTGCCATATATATCTCTCTTCCCACCTTATGAAGTAGCTACTCTAGTGATGTCATGTACCACATGTCTTCTAACATTAAAGCCTCTTGGAAAACCATAAGATACTGGTAGTGTAGAGATCAAAACAAGAGTGAAAATAGTGATGAAGTGTGTGTGCAAACCTGCGTGGCTCAGGAAGGCAGAGTAGCTCAATGCAATGAAATGTGGAAGCACAGGGGGGTGGAGTCCCTCTGTGGGAGGTTAAATATACCTTTATCTGTCTTTTGACTAGTACCTTGGGGGAGGGGGTTGATGGCAGAAAAGCTTCTCTGTAGGAGAGAAAATGAACACTTATATACTGGATTTTAGCTGTGGTGAGCCGTGGTTTTTGACCAATGCGGGATGCTACGGGGCACTCTGCTGCCCGTGGCTGTGTGGGCTTGCATACATGTTTCATGGCTATCTTCACACTTGTTTTATCTCTATACTCTTTCCTATGGTTGTCTGGGAGGTTTGAAGGTTAGTAGATGACATTTATGACTAAAGAATAGCAGTGGGTTAAGTAGAAAATGAGACATTGGCGCACTGACAAAACCAGTCTTTACCTACTGTTTTAGAAATGAAAGGTTACTCTCAGGGCATTACTCCACTCCTTCACTAGCCTCACTCAAGGGGTTGACAATTTTTTTACAACTTCTCAATGTGCTCTTCAACATATCTTTATACTGTTTGTCACATATTGTTTGTTTCTGCAATATTTTTTTTGTTCAATAAATGTAGAGGGGTTTGAGGGGGGCAAAAAACCCATAGCAAGAACACTGGGGAATTGAGAGGGGGCAAAGTATTTTGATAACTAATTAATTTGGTAGGTAAAGATTAGTTTTAGTACCATGCCAGTATTTCATTACCTACCTTATGAAACATCACTAGCTCTTCATTTATTTTTTCAACAAACGTTCAACAACCACGGAAACGCTTTCAAAATCCAATTCAAGGACTATTTATTGTTGAAAGTAGGGGATAATATTTATGAAAGCGTAGCCTCCTCTGGCGGCGGTGCCGTCGCCGCAGTCACAAAATAGCTCGCAGAGGGTTTAGGGTGGGGGAGCACATTTTAAACTACTCCATCCAAACTTTACGACCTGCTAACAGGGGGGCTTTGCCCCCATCGACCCCCCTTCTAACCAGGGGGGGGCTGAGCCCCCACTGGACCACCCTACATGTATATGCGACTTATTTCTGCGAGGAGGTATTTCTCGCAATACCGGCTGCCGCTACAGGAGGCTACGCTTTCGTGACTATTATCCCTTATTTTCAACATTAAATAGTTCTTGAATTGGATTTTGAAAGTGTTTCGATGATTGTTGAACGTTTGTAGAAAAGATACATGAAGAGCTAGTGATGTTTCATAAGGTAGGTAATGAAATACTGGCACGGCACTAAAACGAATCTTAACCATTTGGTATTTAATTGTTACTCATTTCATTGTGTGTAGCATGGCGATGGTTGGCAGGAAATGGCAACTCAGAGCAAAACATGGCATGGTTGGGCATTTGACAGTGGTAAGATTAAGTGTAGGAAACAATTACCATCTCAGAAACAAATAATCTGCAGTGTAAACAGTTATAACAAAAGGCAAATAGATTGTTATGATCTGTTTAGGAAAAAATGGTGGTTTTGGCTGAGGTCATCTTCAAGCTAGACGATTTTTGTCTCACAGTGTATATCTTGTTGTTCCGAATCTTTCCTTCTCTATATATATCTTTCTCAAATAGGCGCACCTAACATCACCATAACCGATCCAGGATTCAGGATGTTTCCAAACTTATAGGCGGTAGTTATAATCATATTTCGTAAAGAATCCTTATAACCAAAAACGACGCAACTAAAATTAGGAATATTCTATTTCTTTAACAGAACATTGAATAAACAACAGAACAATAATGTGAAAATACGTATATATTTTATTTGGCAAATGTGGCCTGAGGCAGCAGCGCACGCCATTTTGCAGGCATCAGATACCTTAATAAGCATATTTTTATTGTGCAAAACAGGTGATGCCACTTATTGTGACTTTTGAGTATTAACCTTTCAGATGGGCCGCCCTTCTGTTACCATATATGTCTTCAACTAACATTCAAATGTCCCGGGACACCACAGGAATAAATGCAGAGATCAAAACAAGTGTGAAAATAGCCATGAAATGTTAGTGGGACCCACGCTGCTGCAGGTGTCGGAGCAGCCCACAGCGTCCTCCAGCAGCCAGAACCTGCTCTTACCTATGGAGGGGCTTCACCCCCTGACTTTCTGTAGTTGCTGAAAGGTAGATGAATACTATTACATGAATACATGAATCTCATAATGGGAGTGCTTTGGCCCCCTTGAAGCCATGTTTCCACAATGTGTTGCCCTGAGCTGCTCCGGTGGCAGCGATGGTGTGGGTCTGCCTGTGTTTGATGACTATTTTTGCAATTGTTTTCAATCTCCGCATTCTTACCTGTGATTTCCCAAGGGCTTCAAAGGTTGGACAAATATGACATGAGGGAAGTTGGTCAGGCAGGAAACAAGATGCTGGCCCATCCATGACATGAACCCACCACTGGGGGCTGGGTGTGATTCTGGAGGAATATCCAAAACTGTCCTGGTAATAAAGCATCAAGGCCCCACCATGAAGGTCCAGGGAGTGTGACGCCCCCCCCACAACACACCTGTCGGCGCCCCCCACCCAGGGGAGAGGGGGGGGCGAACGTCCCCGCCAGGCAACACTGGCAGGCAAGACTCGCGCCCCGCCAACGCTGCCGCCCCGTCCCCGCGAGACTCGTGCCGCCCCGCCCCGCCCCGCCACGAGCCTGCACGCCCCGCCACGAGACTCCGCCGCCCCGCCCCCGCCCCCCGCCTGTGCTCCCGCCCCAGCAAGCCCCTCCGCCAGGCCCCCACCCCCTGCTGCGCCCCCCTCGCGCCCCGGCCCCCTGCGGCGGGGCGGGGCAGTGTGTGGCTCACCTCTCGGGGCAGGCGGCGGCAATGGTGGCCATCAGCTGATTTGTGTCAACTGAAAAACTTTCCTTACTTCCATATTTTAGGTTATCAAAATAATATCTAATAGACTTTTTCCACCTCTAAGCAAGTAATTAGAGGAAAAGTTTCTTGTTGTATCTTTTCTCACCATTATTTATATTATTTGGAGCTTTATTTGATTGTATTCAGCACCATAGAGTTATAAGCTAGAGTGCGCGTCCACATATCAAGTGACGCCGGTAGCCCCTCGCGGCGGTCATGTTACTGCGTCCAGGTCTTCCAAAACAGACTGACACCCGGTTTCCTGATACCATTATTGGAGACTAAGAAAAAAACTGTGGCCCCTATCGTCTTCCTGAGAAAATTATGCATCAAATTAGCATAAATCTTCAACAACAATGAAAAATCAGACATACGAACTTGAGGACCACCGTAAATAAAGTAGCACATAAACATTTTCTCGCACTTATTTATCTTTGATTCAAACCTGTGAGAACCTGAGGAAGGTAAACTGTGATACCCTGGGCGTCACACCTGCTCTGTTTCCCGCGGCAATGGCTTCTAACCCACCACAAATTCAAGGGCCAATGCGGCGGAGATGAGCACCGAGGCCACGCGCACCTCCAGCGTATGCCCCAAATTTTTCTCAGCCTCAACTGTACTGCAAGACAACTAGGTAAACACACACACACACACACACACACACACACACACACACACACACACACACACACACACACACACACACACACACACACACACACACACACTTACAGGTAGCGAGCGGGGTGGAGAATCTGGACAGAGAGGACCTGTGTGTGTGGAACGAGAGAAAAATTAGAGGACATAGAAAGAAGTTGAGGGCGACCACGTGCAGGCGAGATGTGAAAAAGTTTAGCTTCCCAAACAGAAGCATTGAGCTATGGAATAGACTGGAGGAGGAGGAGGTTTGTGCAAGAAACATTCATGATTTTAAGGAAAAGTTGGATAAGAGCGGATATGGAGACGGGACAGCGCGAGCGTAGCTCTCTTCCCGTATGTCACAACTACTAGTAGGTAAATACACACACACACACACACACACACACACACACACACACACACAGGTAGAAATTTTTCATTTTTTTATTACGAAATCAGAAATAAAACCCGACAGTTCCTCTTCCTCCTCCTCTTCTTCTTTTTCTTCCCTTCACTCCTTCTCCTCCTCCTCCGCCCTTTGACCTCCGTCCTGTCCCGCCTGACCTTCCCGGCATGCCCTTACCCTCCGCGGCTTTGTTTACCTTCAATACCTAGTTGTTTGATTTTGTAGGGTATATGATTTACGAGGTGGAACTTTACGAAACGCTTTTGAAGAATTGAGAACCAGTCTTAATAAAAGGTCAGTAGGTTAGACAAACAGGATCTTTAATTTGTTTCGTATGCCGTGTTGTGAATCCTTAATTTGTGGCTTTCAAGGTAACTTACTATTTTGTCTCTAGTTATGCTCTCGAGTAGCTTATGTCTACTACTGAGGTTTTTTTTTCATTTTTTTTCACCCTTGCACTGTCTCCTCTGCTGTAAAAAAAAAAAAAACTATTAGGCCTGTAAGTACCCGGTTCTTTTCCGTCTCCTTTCTTAAAAATCGGTGTTACGACAGCGATCTCCCAATCAGAATGTTATCAAACCAATCGTAACCTTAGTACATCTATTTAAAATATGTGAACTTGGGCGACGAAAATATATATATATATATATATATATATATATATATATATATATATATATATATATATATATATATATATATATACATATATAACCAACACTAACACGAACTAACACACACACACACACACACACACACACACGCACAGACAGATAGAAACACGTTACACAGCAATATGCCACCTAACACACACACACACACACACACACACACACACACACACACCGGTGACACAATGATATACCACATAACAAAAACACAACACTTCCGTCTCGTTGGTAGGAGCAGGAAGCGGAAAAGTGAGAGGAATGTGAGGGATAGAGAAGGTCGCGGCAGGCCGCTGGAAAACACTCTCACTCGCTGGTATTTTAATATGTCCGTAATAGAGACGAGAGTGACTAGAAATATTCTGAAGCACCGTTGAAAAGACGAAATTGTTAGCCACGCATGGAAAAGTACGGGTGGGGAATACCTTCTTGTGGGAAGTATAAAAGTGGACGAGTGTGAAAGTAGAGGCAAGTGTGTAAATAAAGATAATGTGTGAACACAGAGAAGAAATCAATGGATCTACGAAACGATTCAGAGAGAGAGATCACAAGAAAAAAGGGTTCACGGTACAGAGGAAGGGTCACACTACCACCAGGGTCATAAAACTACTTCTGGAAATGCCCACAACTCCTACGAATGCCTTGTCAAATATGTGTTCTTGGGTGGCGAAATGTCTCATAATACGACCCTGTGGCATACGATATAGCTGCGCGTGGCCGTGGTGTTCATCTCCGTACCACTGGTCCTTTAATTAAGCCTGTGGTTGGTGAGAGCCCAATACCCCGGGACACAGGGCCAGTGAAATATTTGGGCTACCACGGTTTACCTTCCCCAGGCTTCCCCAGGTATAAACCAGCCCGAAAGGAAGGATTGACAGCTGGGTGTGGTGCACGCCATTACCCAGGGCGGGATTTGAACCCAGGCCCGCAGACTCGTAGTTATTAGCGCTAACTGCTGCAGCATGGAGAGTAGGCGGTGGCTGAGTGGTAGCGTGCTGGGCCCACATTCACCGCATGATAGACGACGGCGTACACGTAAAAAAAAAGAAGATACAAGAAGAAAAAAAACTTACATTTAAAATCTCCCTTCCCAGGCCATTCCCTTGAGATTAGTTCCAAAAACACATCAGTTGACCGTTTTCCCTTTGTATAATCACACTCTGTACTGCCTGGGGGTTGGGATGGCATGCTCCTCCCTTCTCCTTTGTTGTTTTACTTGCAACAATAAACTATCAATCAATCAATCAATCAAGAACAAAATCTTTAAACAACAACGACAACACGCAAAAGGGAGTCAGTCAAATTGTTAAAGTCTCCGCGTCAGTCGTGCGTTCATTTCCTCTCGTGGCCTCAAGGGTCAAAGAAACGGTAAAGAGGAGCGGGGGCCCCCAACTAAGGCCTTTGCTGCTGACCTCCACGGGGCCACACACGGGTATGGAATGGCATGGTTATGGATGGGAAGGGAAAGGAAGGGAAGAGATTGAACGATTTGGGGTGGGATGGGAAGGAAGGAAGGACGGGGAGAAAGAAAGGGAAAGGAAGGGAAGAAATAGGACTGGATGGGAGGGGAAGGGAAGCGAAATTAAGAGAAAGGGAAAGGAAGGGAAGAAATAGGATTGGATGGGATGGGAAGGGAAGCGAAATTAAGGGTCGGGGAGAGAAAGGAAGGGAAAGGAAGGGAAGAAATAGGATGGATGGGATGGGAAGGGAAGCGAAATTAAGAGAAAGGGAAAGGAAGGGAAGAGATAGCATTGGATGGGATGGGAAGGGAAGAGAAATTAAGGGTCGGGGAGAGAAAGGAAGGGAAGAGATAGCATTGGATGGGATGGGACGGGTTTCGTTATGTAGGGAAGGAAGCGGATGACGTGCTGCGTATGAATTTTAATCACATGACAACGGGATGAAACAATGAAACAAATAAACAAACAAAACTCAACCATACGCTTTCTAAGTAAAAAAAAAAAGTATTCTCACCATATTAAAGTAGGAAATTTTAAGACAATTCTATTACTTCAATACTACCACAGCAACTCCTCCTCCTCCTC
>NC_066568.1:6829210-6834210 GCF_024679095.1 Eriocheir sinensis
AATAATAATAATAATAATAATAATAATAATAATAAAAAGCTTAATTTATACATACTATTAAAATATAATATTATCTAATATGACTAAAACTGGCTTACATAGACACACACACACACACACACACACACACACACACACACACACACACACACACACACACACACACACACTCCCTCTCTCTCTCTCTCTCTCTCTCCTTTGAGGAGTAAAAAAACAAAAAAAAGGAACCACTGAAGTAGAACGAAGAGAGCGATGAGAATATTCCTCCTCCTCCTCCTCCTTCTCTTCTTCCTATTCCTCCTTTTCGTTCCCTATGCCCTCTTTTTCTACTGCACTACTGTTTCTATTTTTATTTTTATTTTTCTTCTTCTTCTTCTTCTTCTTCTTCTTCTTCTTCTTCTTCTTCTTCTTCTTCTTCTTCTTTTTGTTGTTTCTGTCACAGTGATCTTTCTTATTTTTTTCTTAGTTTTCCATTTCTTCGTCATATTTTGCCTCATTGTATTTTTTCCTCTCTTGATTTTCTTATTTCTTCATTCTTCTTCTTTTCTTCCTCTTCATCTTCCTCTTTTTCTTCTTCTTCTTCTTCTTCTTCTTCTTCTTCTTCTTCTTCTTCTTCTTCTTCTTCTTCTTTTTCTTCTTCTTCGTCGTTGTCGTCGTCGTCTTCTTCTTCCTCCTCCTATAATCTTTTTCAACACCTCTACACCTACACCATCACCACCACCTCCTCCTCCTCCTCCTCCTCCTTCTACTCCTCCTCTTCCTCCTCCCCCTCCTCCTCCTTGAGTAATGGCGGCTTTCCCAGAAGACTCACTACAGGGAGCGACCGTTGAGACCGTTAGGGAACATTAAAAACAGTAAGCGACAGTTTGAATTTGAATTTAAATCTCTAGAGAGCTTATTACTGTTAAGTCGATGTATTTTCATTTATTAATACTTTTCATGTTTTTCGTTATATATATATATATATATATATATATATATATATATATATATATATATATATATATATATATATATATATATATATATATATTCTTTTACTTTTTGATTTATTTTCTTTTTTAATTCAATTTATTTTGTTTTCTGTGACGTTACGTTCATATATAAAAGTTCAGAATTATCGATGACCGTTTTGAGGCGTGCTGGATGACACTGTGTCAGTCTGTCCTTGCATGTGGTGAGGATGTCGAGGTCACCAAAAGCTTCACATACCTTGGTAGCGTAGTGAATAACAACGGTGGGGTTTACCGGGAAGTCACTCAACGAATTGGCCTGGCCCACGGTGTTATGGACTCGTTCAATACGAGTATATGACGTTGTCGATATCTATGCAGGCAGAGAAAGATTTGAATCTTTAAGTCGCTTGTGCTCCCTGTCCTACTGTGTGGCTGTGAGACATGGACGCAGGACAGTGATTTGGAGAGGCGTGTCGATGCCTTTGGTAGCAAGTGCCTTCGCAGGATCATGGGAATGACTTTGCGTTGCGCCAGCGATTACTCCGTGAAACTTAATCAAGGCCTGTTACCAGCTTAGCCCGTGAACGCCAACCCCGGCTATATGGGCACGTGGCACGCCTCCCGGACGTCGATCCTGCCCACAGGGTTGTTTGTGTACGAGACAACCCTGAGTGGAGGAGACCAAGGGGACGCCCACGTAACTCATGGATGGCACAGGTCGACCGATCCTGCTGGGAGGGACCTGGGATGGATGGGGCAGCTGCGTGGGGGGGTGCTCGCTGGGACCGTCGGGGGGGAGGCGGCGAGTGAGTGAAGCGACGCGACCCCAGGCGTATGCTCCCCGTTAGTTAGTTAGGATAAACAGTTGTGAATGATACTATTTGAGTGTTTGAATATATATCTAAAGAGTCTGTCTAGAGATAAAAAAAAAATATGATTCTTTACTACTGGAAAAAGAGAAAAAAGAGAAAAAAAAGGAAAGAGGAACTAAATATAAAGGTTAGACAATATTTTAAAGTTTCCTTACTTATTTTCTCTCTCTCTCTCTCTCTCTCTCTCTCTCTCTCTCTCTCTCGTCTCCTCCCTTTCCCCTCTCTCGCGAAACGAAGGTAAGTGGAGAAATGAGTGCAAGTAGAAGAAGGGAAGAAGAGGAAGGGAGAGGGGGGAGAGGGAAGGAAATGAGGGGAAAAAGATGAGGTGAGGAGAAGTGAAAAGAGGGAAGAAGGGATGGAGATCAAAGGAGAAATGGGAAGGTAAAAAAGAGACAGGAAAGAGAGGAAGGGAATGGGAGAGAAGTATAAGTGAGGGAAGGTGAGGGGAAGGGAAGGAATAGAGGGAAGGAGGGATGGAGATCAAAGGGGAAATGGGAAGGTAGAAAAAGTGAGGGAAAGGGGAAAGAGGAAGGGAATGGGAGGGATAGAGTGAGGGGAGGAGAGGGGAAGGGAAAGAGAGGAGGAGGGAAGGGAAAAAGGTGGATGAAATGAGAGAAAGTGAGGGGGAAGGTGCAGGAAAGTGAGGGGAAGGAAGTAAGAGGAAAGGGAAAAGATGAAGGGGAGAGAAAGTAGAGGAAAGTGAGAGGAACGTGAAGTGAAAATGAAAGGGAAGGTGAAAGAAAGTAGAGGAAAGTGAGAGGAAGGTGAAGGAAAATGAAGGGGAAAGTGAAAGAAAGTAGAGGAAAGTGAGAGGAAGGAGAAGGAAAATGAAGGGGAAGGTGAGAGAAAGTAGAGGAAAGTGAGAGGAAGGTGAAGGAAAAATGAAAGGGAAGGTGAGAGAAAAGTAAGGAAAAGTAAGAGGAAATTGAGGGGAAAGTGAGAGAAAGTGAAGGAAAGTGAGAGAGAAGTGAAGTTGAGAGAAAGTAAAAGAAAGTGAAGGAAAGGTAAATAAAGTAAAATGAGAAAGTGAAAGGTAAAAGAAAGTAAAGAAAGTAAAGGAAAGTGAAGGACAGTGATAGGGAAAGTGAAGGGAAATGAAGAGGAAGGAGAGAGAGAGTAGAGGAGAGTGAGAGGAAGGTGAAGTGAAAGAAAGGGAAAGGTGAGAGAGAGAGAGAGAGAGAAAGTAAAGGAAAATGAAAGGGAAAGTGAAGGGATATGCAGAGGAAGGGGAGAGAGAGGGAGTAGAGGAGAGTGAGAGGAAGGTGACGTGAAAGAAAGGGAAAGGTGAGAGAGAGAGAACGTAAAGGAAAATGAAAGGGAAAGTGAAGGGAAATGAAGAGGAAGGGGAGAGTAGAGTGAGAGTGAGAGGAAGGTGAAAGGAAAGAAGATGAGGGAAAAAAATGAGGAAAGATAAACTGACATAATGAAATAAGACAAGGACAAAGGAGGGAAGGGGAAGGAAGGGGAAGGAAAGGGAAGGGCAGGGGAAGGAAGGGGAAGGAAAGGGAAGGGAAGAAGAAGAAAGGGTAAGAGATGGGAAGGGAGATATATAACAAGACGTGATGGGAAGGGAGAGAGTGATAAGGAGGACAGTATGGGAATAGCTAAGAGGGAAAAGGGAGATGAAAGGGCGGATAACGTAGGAAAGGTAGTGGTAAGAGAGAGGTAGAGGGGGAAAGAAGAGGACGGGCGGCGACAAGTAAATGGGAAGGGAGAAGAAAGCAAGGAGGAAAAGGAGGTGATGGAAAAGGAAGGGAGCATAAAAAGGAAGAGAAGAGATAGGAGACGGGAGGAGAGAGGAGGAGAAAAGAGGAAGAGAAGGAGGGCAGGGGAAGGAGGAGGAAGAGGGAGGTGATGCGAACGGAAGCGGACATAACAAAGAGAGGCGAAGAGAAACGAGCAAGAGGGGGGAGGAAAGGGAGAGTAGAGACAGGGGAGGGAAAGAGAGGGAAGGGAAGAGGAGGGGAAGGAAGGGGAGGGAAGGGGAAGAAAGGGGAGAGAGGGGGAGAAGGAAGGGAGGTGATGGGAAAGAAAGACAAGGAAAGGGGAGAGAGGTAGGGGAGAGGGAAGGGGAAGCGAAGGGAAGGGGAAGAAAGGGAGGATGAAAAGAATAACAAGAAGGGGAAGGAATGAGAGGTAAGGTGAGGACAGAGCAAGAGAGGGGAGGAGAGGGGACGTAGAGATAGGGAAGGGGGAGAGAGGGAAGGGGAGGGAAGGGGAAGAGGGGGGAAAGAAGGGGATGTAAGGGGAGCCAAAACGTGTACTTTGTCATGTGCTGAGGCCACGTGATGGGAAGAATGAAGGACACGTGAGGAGGAGGAGGAGGAGGAGGAGGAGGAAAGGAATGAGGGAAGAAGGAAGGAGGTGGAGAGGAAGAAATGAAAAGGGGAGGAGGAAGGTCACGTGTGGAGGGAGGAGGGAAGAGAAGGAGGAGGAGGAGAGAAAGGAGGAAGAACGAAAGGTAGGGAGAAAGGGGGAAGGAAGAAGGCGTGTAAAAGGAGGGAGGAAGGAGGAGGAAAGGAAGGAAAGAAAGAAGGAAGAAAGGATGGAAGAAAGAATGAAAGGAAAAGAGGAAGGTAAAAAGGAAAGATGGAAGGAAAAGAGGAAGGAAGCAAGGAAGAGACGAAGGGAGGAAGGAAGAAAGGAAGGAAAGAAAAAGAAGAAAAAAGGAAAAGAGGAAGGTAGAAAGGAAGGATGGAAGGAAAAGAGGAAGGAAGAAAGGAAGAGGCGACGGAGGGAAGGAAGAAAGGATGGAAAGAAAAAGAAGAAGAAAGGAAGGAGGTAAGAAAGAACGAAAGAAGGGAAAGGAAGAAAGGAAAAGAGGAGGAAGACAGGAAGGAGCAAACATGGAAAAACGAATGTAAACGTGACATCTCAGTCCAAAAAGGTGATTGACTTGAACGAAGCTCCTCAACAGATAAAAATACCTGCTGTTAGTCCGTCAGTCCGCTCTTGGCCCAGCACAGTGACAGCCAATGACATGATTTTCGTTTCGACCTGCATCCCATCCCCTCGAAGTCGTCTCATTTTCCCACGTAAAGGTGTGAGTCGTTCTTCATGCAGCTGTGGCCTCAACGACGGTGACACTCCTGCAGCGGGTCGATCCCCTCTCTCGAGTAACTATAAATGTATTTCTTGTTATTAAGAAGACCAGAACTGCACTGCGTATTCC
>NC_066568.1:6839210-6841710 GCF_024679095.1 Eriocheir sinensis
GGCTGTTACTTAAGACATGGAGAGGGAGGGAGGGAAAGAGGGAGGGAGGGAGGGAGGGAGAGAAGGAGGGAGGGAGGGACAGGAAGGGAGAAAGAAGACGAAAATAGAGGAAAAAACAGTTTGGAATACGAGAGAGAGAGAGAGAGAGAGAGAGAGAGAGAGAGAGAGAGAGAGAGAGAGAGAGAGAGAGAGAGAGAGAGAGAGAGAGAGAGAGAGAAGGAAATAGAGAGGATAATACCTTGGCAAAAACAAAGACCATTAATGAGGAAGAATAAGGGTCAAGAGTATTAGGGAAGGAATTAGGAGGAGGAGGAGGAGGAGGAGGAGGAGGAGGAGAGATTTAGAACCAGGAAAAGGAAAATAAATTAAGGAAAAAGTAAACGAAAAGGAAGAACATGAAAGGAAGAGGAAAAGGAAGAAGCATGGAAACACGGATGAACAGGCAACATAAAGTAATAGATTTGATCCTTGCTTCAACGATTCAGTAATTTCTTCACGTGCGTTAGTGACGTGCAGAATAACGAGTCGAGTACGTTCAGTCCACTCCTGACGCAACAAAGTAATGGTCAGTATGATGTCTAAAGGAGTTCGTATTTTTTGCATTTTCTACTTTTGCAGGGAGGTTGTTCCAGTGCCGGATAAATCGGTTTGAAATAGTTTTTGCAATTTCTTCTTTTGCAGGGAGGTTGTTCCATTGCCGGATAAATCGGTTTGAAATAGTTTTTGCACTTTCTTCTTTTGCAGGGAGGTTGTTCCAGTGCCGGATAAATCGGTTTGAAATAGTTTTTGCAATTTCTTCTTTTGCAGGGAGGTTGTTCCAGTGCCGGATAAATCGGTTTGAAATAGTTTTTGCACTTTCTTCTTTTGCAGGGAGGTTGTTCCAGTGCCGGATAAATCGGTTTGAAATAGTTTTTGCAATTTCTTTTTTTGCAGGGAGGTTGTTCCAGTGCCGGATAAATCGGTTAGAAATAGTTTTTGCACTTTCTACTTTTGCAGGTACGTTGTTCCAATGCCGGATAAATCGGTTTGAAATAGTTTTTGCACTTTCTACTTTTGCAGGGAGGTTGTTCCAGTGCCGGATAAATCGGTTTGAAATAGTTTTTGCACTTTCTACTTTTGCAGGGAGGTTGTTCCAGTGCCGGATAAATCGGTTTGAAAAAGGAGAAACTCTTGCCCATGTTTGCACTCCATCGCCTCGCTTCAATCGGTACACTGTTATATATTTACACAAGGATAGAAAAAAAGAAATACAAGGAGACAGCAAGAGAATAGACGGCGTGCACATTGCAGCTCCTGGGAGTGAATTATTCGCCAAGTTCTCTTCCCGTCCATAAATATATCTAACCTTCATTAAAGGCTTTCCATCGTGTTTGCCTCCACTCCACACCTGCTCAGTTTGTTCCGCTCATTCACCGTTTGTTCGTGATCCACTTCTTGCTTATATGCCTTCTTAACTTTAATCATTTATCCAACTTTAAACCCGCTGCTGCGTGTTCTTGCATCTGTTTTTAATGTTCATCGACAATCCCTTGTTTATCCCCTTTACATTCCACGCAGTCAACGTCTTCTCAAATAATGAAGGTCAAATCCTGGGATCGTTTGATTAATTTTTCTCTGTACTGCCTCGAGGGTCAATAGATTCTCTGTAATGGGGACAATAAGACTGAACACCATGATCCAGGTGAGGCATAACCAAGCTGCAGTGTCAGTTACATTTTTCAAGGATAACTTCTCAGCTCCGGTCGCTTATCCTTTAAAATATAAAACCCCAGACTCTTTTTGCACGGTTCCTGGCGGTAATGCAGTGATTTCTGGGCCAAAGGTCAGAGCTCACATGCGCACCCAAATCCCTGGCACGGCTGGAGTGGTTAAGAACTGTGTTATTTAATGTGTAATTACTTTGGAGGAAAATTCTTCCCACAGTTAGGACGTTGCATTTCTTTGTTGAACGGCAACAATCCACTTGTCGGTCCACCCATTCAGGCCATTAAGTTCCTCCTGTAACACCACGGCGCCGTCGTCTGAGCTGACGTTCGTTTGGTACCTTGTCAAAGGCTTTCTGGGAGTCTAGGTACGCAACATCGTTAGAGATATGGTTAAGGAGGAACACTTATGTCTGAGTCCGTGCTTGGTATTGGAAATTATATTGTTATCCTCGGGGAGCTCGACAAGTTTGTCTGATAAAATTGAGGATCTTGGCTGCCACTGACGTCAACCTTAAAGGCCTGAAGTTTGACCACGACTTCATCACCTTCTTTGAACATTGGCATTACTGGGATATCGTTCAGTTGTGATGCCCGATTGGGGGCTGAAGTATTCTCTCCTTTAGTTAATTTACTAATCACAGATACAGGTCCAATTTACTTGTTTGTGTCGAGTTAGTACAGGTACTTGCACATCCTCACCGTGGAAGAATCCCTCAAGACGGACTCCGAGCTCGCGACCGTGAACACAGACGAGAAGTTTCTGTTCAGTAATGTGGCCATGCATGTGTTTCCAG
>NC_066568.1:6846710-6851710 GCF_024679095.1 Eriocheir sinensis
AGAAAGGAGACAAAAAAATATCAGGGAATTACTGAGTATCTATAAAGTCGTGCAATCTTCTCTATCCCCCCCCGCCCCCACAATGTAAAGTGTGCAATCTCTAACCCCGCCTGCTAAACTCTCCTACGCAAGGTTTGAACAAAAGGCATGCCATCACAATCTCTCTCTCTCTCTCTCTCTCTCTCTCTCTCCAAGGAGAGAGAGAGAGAGAGAGAGAGAGAGAGAGAGAGAGAGAGAGAGAGAGAGAGAGAGAGAGAGAGAGAGAGAGAGAGAGAGAGAGAGAGAGAGAGAGAGAGAGAGAGAGAGAGAGAGAGAGAGAAGACAAAGGGAGAGAAAAAGGAGAAAGGGGGAAGGGGTAAATATGAGGAAGAGAAGAAGAAGAGAAAAAGACATATCTTCCTCTCCTCCGCCTCCTCCTCCTCCTCCTCCTCCTCCTTCTCCTCTTCCTCCTCCCCCTTCTTCTCTAACTATTTCCCTCTCTTCCTCCTCACTATTTCCTTTCATCCATCTTTCCTTCCACCTCAATCCTCCTACGTGTTACTCTCCTCCTCCTCCTCCTCCTCCTCCTCCTCCTCCTCCTCCTCCTCCTCCTCCTCCTCCTCTTCCTTCTTCTCCTCCTCCTTCTGTTTCCATAATCCTCTTGTTCGGCTTCTCCACCTGCTCTAAATTCCTCTTCCACCTTCTCTTGCATATCCTCCTCCTCCTCCTCCTCCTCCTCCTCCTTCTCCAAGGACACGTACACTCATGCACATATTTATACACACACACAGACACACAGAAAAAAAAAACATCATGGAGAAATAAAAAGAATATAGTGTAGTTCATAGATAGATAGATAGATAAACAGACAGACATATGAATAAGTAAAATAAAAAGAAGAGGCAGACAGACAGACAGACACAAAGATTTGGAGATTAGAAGCCAAAAAAAAAGAACAGAAAAAAAGAATGAACGAGGGAAATAAGGGAAGATGGAGAAGAATAAGAAGGAGGAGAGGAAGAAGAATAAAGAGAGAGGGAGGAGGAGAAGGAGGAGGAGGAGGAGGAGGAGGAGGGAAAGAGGGAGGGACGCATAATAGTGAAGAAAGGAGGGGAAGAAGAATGAAGAGAGGAGTGAGAATAGGAGGAGGAGGAGGAGGAGGAGGAGGAGGAGGAGGTAAGGTAAGCAGATTTCCCTCGGGATTTACCTGACATTCACACCTTCGTCAGTAGGAATACCCCCCCCCCTTCTCTCTCTCTCTCTCTCTCTCTCTCTCTCTCTCTCTCCCCTTTCCTTCAATTTTCCTTCCTTCTTTCCTCCCCCTCCTCCCCCTCCTTCCTTTTTTCCCTTTCAACTTTTATTTCAGATTGGAGGGTCAGGTAAATACAGGTAAATTAATCTATTCACAAAAACAATTACTCATTTTATCCTCCTCCTCCTCCTCCTCCTCCTCTTCTTGCTTAACCAAAGGCTGATATCAAAGGGAAAAAAAAGAGAGAGAGAGAGAGAGAGAGAGAGAGAGAATCTGTTTTTGAGTACTAAGCGAAGAGGATAATGGACAAAGGTGTCTCCAGGGATGCTCTCTCTCTTTTTTTCTTTTTCATTTTTCTTTTCTTTTTCTTTCTTTTTCTTCTTTCCCTTTTCTTCTTTTTCTTGTTCTTGTTCTTCTTCTTCCTCTTCTTCCTACTACTACTACTACTACTACTACTACTACTACTACTACTACTACTACTACTACTACTACTACTACTATTACTACTACTACTACTACTACTACTATAAAAAATGAAGAAAACAATGAAAACGACACACGACTTCCTACCTACCCACCTATACACACACACACACACACACACACACACACACACACACACGCATCACATGATAGCACCCAAGATAACTATAGACGATTGAATCCCCTTGAGCGAGCGTCATTTGTCTTTGTGTCACATATATTTTGCTTCGCTTCAGATCCCAAAGATTCTTGTGTCCTTGGCGTGCGATAGTGAGAGAGAGAGAGAGAGAGAGATTGTATTTTATCTCCGCTCCTGAATTCTGTTATCGAAGTTTTGTTTTTTACTTTGAATAGAAATAACGAAAATAACAATAATAATAATAATAATAATAATAATAATAATAATAATAATAATAATAATAATAATAATAATAATAATAATAATAGAAAACAAATTAAAGGAGGAAAGATTATGGTAACTTTTGCTCTCTCTCTCTCTCTCTCTCTGGGTATTCAGGAAATTAATCCTCCCATAAATCTTTCTACTTCCTCCACTCTAAGATGAAAAGGGAAGAAAGGGAGGGAGGGAGAGAGGGAGAGAAGGGACGGTGGAAAGGTGGCAATTCGAGGGAGGGCAAAGAAGGCAAGAGAGGGAGGGAATGGAGGGAAGGAGGGGAGGAAAAGAGGGAGGGAGGGAGAAGGGGAAGGGAGGTTGAAGGGGAAATGAGGAGAGAGAGGGAAGGAAAGAGAGGAAGAAGAGGAAGGAATAAAGTATCGGAAGGAGTAAAAGAAGGAAGGAAGGAAGAAAGGAGAGAAGGAAGGAAGGAAGGAAGGAAAAGGAAAATGGAGCGAAAGGAGGGAGGGAAGAAAGGAAGGGAGCGACAGGATGGAAGTTGAGGAAGAGAGGGAGGCAGGAAGGAAGGAAGGAAGGAAGGAATTACATAGACTAAGAAAAGAGAAGAAGAATTTAACCTTGCTTCTTTTTTTCTTGTTTTATTTCATCTCTCCACCTGGTCCCTTGTCCGCCATGACGTCTACATTTACTGGGTTGTCGATTTGTTACTTTGGTTGTCGATCTGTTATTTTGGTTGTCGATCTGTTACTTTGGTTGTCGATCTGTTACTTTGGTTGTCGATTTGTTACTTTGGTTGTCGATTTGTTACTTTGGTTGTCGATCTGTTACTTTGGTTGTCGATCTGTTACTTTGGTTGTCGATCTGTTACTTTGGTTGTCGATTTGTTACTTTGGTTGCCGATTTGTTACTTTGGTTGTCGATTTGTTACTTTGGTTGTCGATCTGTTACTTTGGTTGTCGACTTGGTACTTTGGTTGTCGATCTGTTACTTTGGTTGTCGATTTGTTACTTTGGTTGTCGATTTGTTACTTTGGTTGTCGATCTGTTACCATGGTTGTCGATCTGTTACTTTGGTTGTCGATTTGTTACTTTGGTTGTCGATTTGTTACTTTGGTTGTCGATCTGTTACTTTGGTTGTCGATTTGTTACTTTGGTTGTCGATTTGTTACTTTGGTTGTCGATCTGTTACTTTGGTTGTCGATCTGTTACTTCGGTTGTCGATCTGTTACCATGGTTGTCGATCTGTTACTTTGGTTGTCGATTTGTTATTTTGGTTGTCGACTTGTTACTTTGGTTGTCGATCTGTTACTTTGGTTGTCGATCTGTTACTTTGGTTGTCGATCTGTTACTTTGGTTGTCGATTTGTTACTTTGGTTGTCGATTTGTTACTTTGGTTGTCGATCTGTTACTTTGGTTGTCGATTTGTTACTTTGGTTGTCGATTTGTTACTTTGGTTGTCGATCTGTTACTTTGGCTGTCGATCTGTTACTTTGGTTGTCGATTTGTTACTTTGGTTGTCGATTTGTTACTTTGGTTGTCGATTTGTAACGTTGGTTGTCGATCTGTTACTTTGGTTGTCGATCTGTTACTTCGGTTGTCGATCTGTTACTTTGGTTGTCGATTTGTTACTTTGGTTGTCGATCTGTTACTTCGGTTGTCGATCTGTTACTTTGGTTGTCGATCTGTTACTTTGGTTGTCGATTTGTTACTTTGGTTGTCGATCTGTTACTTCGGTTGTCGATCTGTTACTTTGGTTGTCGATCTGTTACTTTGGTTGTCGATTTGTTACTTTGGTTGTCGATCTGTTACTTCGGTTGTCGATCTGTTACTTTGGTTGTCGATCTGTTACTTTGGTTGTCGATTTGTTACTTTGGTTGTCGATTTGTTACTTTGGTTGTCGATTTGTTACTTTGGTTGTCGATTTGTTATTTTGGTTGTCGATTTGTTACTTTGGTTGTCGATTTGTTACTTTGGTTGTCGATTTGTTACATTGGTTGTCGATTTGTTACTTTGGTTGTCGATTTGTTACTTTGGTTGTCGATCTGTTACTTTGGTTGTCGATTTGTTACTTTGGTTGTCGGTTTGTTACTTTGGTTGTCGATTTGTTACTTTGGTTGTCGATTTGTCACTTTGGTTGTCGATTTGTTACTTTGGTCGCCGCTCTGTCATTTTGGTTACTGGTCTGTCATCAGTTCAACACATAAAAGGATGTGCCAGAGTCCACTTTTTATTTTTCATCGTAATTCTGTTATCTTTGAAAGTTTGCCTTTAACGCATGATACAACCTGCCCAAGTCTGTATCTTATTAGTAATCGTCATTATGTAACCTTTCAACATTGTCTTCAGAAAGGTTTGACGTGCCCAAGTTTCGTTCTTGTTCTTAATCGTTAGGATACTTTTAAATCTTATCTTAACTATATCATGACCTAGTTGAGTCCTTTTCTTGTTCTTAGTCATTATACTATCTTTAAACCTTACCTCGACCATTACGACCAAGACAAATCCCTTTCTCGTTCTTAATCGTCATTAAGAGAAGATGGCGCCACTATAAACACTTGCCTGCGCCATGACGAGCTGGCGCCGAACACCATCCAGGCCCCTCAAGGAAGCCTACCGGCGCTATAAGCGTAAAAAAAAAAAAGAAGGATATAAATTCAAAATTCATATTCACCGAATTATATGACCTGACTTTGTACATTTCTCTTTAGTCGTCATTCTGTTATCTTCACACCTTGTCTTCAACGCCAAATACAACCTGTCCAAGTCCATTTCTTGTTCGCAATAGTCACTAGCATATCTATGAATCCATCCCATCCCAGTCCAACTTATGTTGTTAATCATTTAACGCATATCACGACCTGCCTAAGACCATGTCCTGTTCTTAATCATTTGCGTACCTTCAACCCGTTTCCCTTTCCCAATCCTTGACGCT
>NC_066568.1:6854210-6889210 GCF_024679095.1 Eriocheir sinensis
AATAATACAAAAAGAGAATAATACAAATAGAGAATAATACAAAAAGAGAATAATACAAAATCAGAAAGCGTATAACAGTAAAGGTAAACTGTGGCCGGCAGCACGCGGCACGGCTGGGCGTGGGCGCGTTGCTCACCTACGTCCCATTGGCCCCTGAGGCTGTGGCGGGCCGGAACCCATCACCCCGGGACGCAGGGCAGGAGCAACACCTGGGTTACCACTGTGTACTTTCCCCAGGTGTCCCCAGGTGCCCATTTATCAACAGGGATGAACGCCAGGGCGGTAGACTGCCCAAGACTGCCCAAGCCAGGATTCGAAACCAAGACCGTAGATACGCAGGTAGTTAAGTGCGCTAGCCACTACACCACGCAGGCGTAAGTGTAATTGTAAGAAATACATAAACACAAAATAACATAATAGATAATATAACATAAATAAAACACAAAATCAAGGATAATTTTGATGTGAAAAATATAACAAAAAATAAAAATAATAACAATAATGATGTAAAACTGAATGAATATTAAGTCATATTACAGGATGCATGAAAGGAAAATTGTACTAAACGCAGCATCATGAAAAGTTGGAGATAACTAAAATAATGCATTAAAAAGATCATTAAATACAAAGTTCAGAGAGGAAAACATAATCCGTAGAAGTGTGAGCTTTTACTTCAGTAGAAAGAGAAAAAGAAAAGAGACGAGAAGGCGAGAGCACCGGGGACAACATTCTTTGAGCAGCTTGAGAAACGACCACATTCCTTCCGCACAAGGTCGCGCGGAAGGAAATGTTAAAGAGAAAGAAAGAAATAATCAGTAATAATATAAACAAAAATATCACCAGTATTAATACCAACGCTGTAATCATTTTAATGCTACCAATGATAAGAATGGCAATATTAAAAGAACAGAACATTAAAATAACAATTATAATAATGAAAATAATAATAATAATAATAATAATAATAATAATAATAATAATAATAATAATAATAATAATAATAATAATAATAATAATAATAATAATAATAATAATAATAATAATAATAGGTGATACGAATAGGCAAAGCGCATAAACAAAATCATAAGAAAACCTGAATAGAGCAAAATAAGAGTTACAACAATAAAAAAGTAGGAGGTAAAACTAAAAAGAACGTAAAGAGTAAGAAAGTTAAAAGTAGAGATAAAGAGTAAAAAGTTAAATAAAAAAAATTAATAAAGGAAAAAAAAATATTGGCGAATAAAAACAGTAATCGAGGAGGCGGTGGCAGAGTGGTCGGCGTGCGGGCGTGGACCAGGTTCGAGTCCCACCGATAGACTGATTTTTCTACCATCGCCGAGTGACGGAAGATTACCCACGTGCTGCCCAGACCTTCAATCAATCCTAACTTCAGTGACATCGTTCAAGAGGAGCACCGGGGGGCAGCATGGCCAGGCAAGCGTCACACATCACGGCAGCCACTATAAATAAAATTCGCGCGCCGCTAACGGTTTGGGGTCGTCGAGGAAATGTTAAACAAAAAGAAAGAAATAATCAATAATAATATAAACAAGAATAATGCCAGTATTAATACCAACGCTGTAATCATTAAAACGCTACCAATGATAAAAATGCTGTCAAAATTTTAACAAAAGAACATTAAAATGATAATTATGATAATGAAAAAAATAATATATGATACGAATAGACAGTCCCTAGAAAAAAAATATCTGCAAGTAAAAATTCTGATAAATATGAAAAAAAGACAGCATTGAAGTAAAGTAGTATTTTGTTAAGTATAAGTAAAAAGTGTAGAAAGTAAAAAAAAAAAGCTAAGTAAAATAGATAAGCGCTTACTACAATTTGAGTAAAACCATTAAGAGAAACATTGCCAAATATCTAAATAAGTTAAAATCGAACAACTGCAAGAAATGAAAAAAAAATAGAAAAATGAACATAAAATTAAATAGCCTCAAATACACACTTCCGTCCTTTCTTCTTCTTCTTCTTCTTCTTCTTCTTCTTCTTCTTCTTCTTCTTCTTCTTCTTCTTCTTCTTCTTCTTCTTCTTCTTCTTCCTCCTCCTCCTCCTCCTCCTCCCAGTCAGTGTTTTGCAGGATAAGGCGTTTTGTGTTGAGTCAGGTGTTCCTCGGGCTAATTAGACGACGCCAAGGTCAAGGAAGAGGAGAAGGAGGAGGAAGAGGAGGAGGAGGAGGAGGAGGAAGACATAGTAACACAGGACATTAAACCCGTTTCTTTTAATGCCTCACTGATCAAGGTCTCTTCCTCCTCTTCTTCTTATCTCCTCCTTCCCCTCCTCCTCCTCCTCCTCCTCCCCCTCCTACCTGGCAACAAGCAAATCTGCAATCTTTTGGGCCACAGGTGTCTCGCATATGTGGGAGGGAGAAGACGAGGGAGGGAAGGGGAAGGAGACATGGGGGGGAAGGAAGAGAAAGGGAGGCTAAGGGAGGGAAGGAGGGAAGGGATGGGTGCAATGTCTGAGGGAAGAGGGAAGGGAGGAAAGGGTGGGGGAATAGGAGGAGAAGAGGAAAGGGAATGGAGAGAAGCATGAGAGATGGGAAGAAGGGAGAGGAGGGAGGAAAGGGGGTGGGAGAGAAGGGAGAGGAGAAAAAATGGAAAGGGAGGTAATGGGGTGACGTCTGTGTGGGGAGGAAAGGGAGGAAGGGAAGGGGAGTGGGGGGAAGAGAAGGGGAATGGAAAAAAAGAGAGAGAGAGAGAGAGAGAGAGGGAGGGTCTGAAGAGGCGAGAAAAAAAGGAAGGGAGACTGAAGGAAGGGAATGCAAGGGAAAGAAGAGGAGGAAAAGAAAGGGGGAAGAAGGAAGGGAAGGAGAGGGAAAGAATAGGAGTGAAAGGGAGGGGAAGGAAAAAAAAGAGGAGAAAAAAGGAAGGGATGTAAGGGGAAAGAGTTGACATCTGGAAGTGGAAGGAAGGGGAAGAGAAAATGAGAGAAAGGGAGGGAAGAGAAATGAAGGGAGGAGGGAAGGAGAGGGAAGGAAGGAGAGGAAAGGGTTGACGAAGGGGAGAGGTGGAAGTAAAGGTGTTGAGTGAAGGGAAAGGTAAGGGAGGGGAGGGGAGGGAAGGGGAGGGCAGGAGAGGGAAGGGGAAGGAAGGGAAGGGAAGGGAAGGGAAGGGAAAGGGAGGGAAAGAGAGTGAAGGGGAGGGAATGGAGGAGAAGAGAAGGGGAGAGAAGGGAAGGGGAGGGAATGGAGGGGAATGGAAGGAAGGAAGGAAGGGAAGGAAGGTAGGGAAGGAAAAGGGAGGGAAGAGGAGGAATGGAGGGGAAGGAAGGGGAGGAAGGAAGGAGGAATGGAGGGAAATGGAAGGAAAGGAAGGAAGGAAGGGAAGGGAAGGAGGAATGGAGGGAAGGAAGGGAGGAAGAGAAGGAGAGGGGAGGGAAGGGAAGGGAAAAAAGGAGGGGAAGAAGGGACGGATGGGTGTGGCATAATCGTGGATTCTCTCTCTCTCTCTCTCTCTCTCTCTCTCTCTCTCTTCCTTCCTTTCCTCCTCTCTCTTCCTCTCATCATTCCTTTCCTCTCTCTTCTCCTCCTTTCCTTCTCTTCCTCTTTCTTCTTCCTTTTCTTCTTCATATTTCCTTCCTCTCTCTTTCCTCTTTTCCCTTTCCTTCACTCTTTTTCCCATTCTTCCTTTCCTTTCCCTAATTCCTTTCCTTTTTTCATTTCTTTATATTTCCTTTCTCTTTTCTCTATCTCTCTCCTCCCTTCTCTTTATCTATCTCCTCGTCCTATTCTTTTACCTTTTCTCTATTCCCTTCATTCTCTAATCTTCTCTCTTACATCTTATCCCATCTTCTTCTTCCTCTTCCTCCTCCTCCTCCTCCTCCTCCTCCTCCTCCTCGGTCAACGCACCTCTTGGCCGATAAATTTGAGAGAGAGAGAGAGAGAGAGAGAGAGAGAGAGAGAGAGAGAGAGAGAGAGAGAGAGAGAGAGAGAGAGAGAGAGAGAGAGAGAGAGAGAGAGAGAGAGAGAGAGAGAGAGAGAGAGAGAGAGAGAGAGGGAGAGTGAGGGAGAGAGAGGGAGAGAGGAAAGCTTGGTAGGAAGACTTAAAAAGGATTGGATGTGGAACCTTCTTCTTCTTCTTCTTCTTCTTCTTCTTCTTCTTCATTTTCTTTCTTCTTTTCTTGTTCCTTCTCTTCTTTATTATTTTATAAAATTTTCTCTTTTCTCCATAACTTAATTCATTATCAATATATTTTTTTATCATCGTCGCCAAAAATCAACATCACTAGAATATATATCATCCCTATACTGTCCAAACCCCTTACGCGTGAGTTAACCTGCATCTTCACTCTCATCCCTCACGCTGGTAAACTCTGGAACAATTTTCCTTCATCTGTATTTCCTCCTGCCTACGACTTGAACTCTTTCAAGAGAAGGGTATCAGGACAACCCTCCTCCCGAAATTGACCTCTCTTTTGGCCACTCCTCTGTACTCTTTTTAGGAGCAGTAAGTAGCGGGCTTTTTTTATTATTGTTTTCTTTTTTTATGCTCTTGAACTCTCTCCTTTGCAGTAAAAAAAAAAGAAAAAAAAAATACATATATATATATATATATATATATATATATATATATATATATATATATATATATATATATATATATATATATATATATTAGTTGCTGTCTGTACCGCTGGTAGGCTTTCTTTAGGGGTCTCCTCGACGACCCCAGCAGGAGAATTTTATTTATAGTGGCTGCCGTGATATATGACTCTTGCTTGCCCATGCTGCCCCGGTGCTCCTCTTGACCGAAGTCGCTGAAGCAGGGTTGACTGAAGGTCTGGGCAGCATGCGGGTAATCTTTCACAGTGTTGCCCTATTTTTTTAATCATTTTCACAACTATCATCATCAGTTTTTTTAATATTTTTTTGATCATCATCATCATCTTCATCACCATCATTATCATTAACATCATCATCAACAACACCATCATCATCATCATCATCATACATCCACTGCCAGACGTTTCCTTTCCTCATCCTTATTTCCCGCCATAACATATATCCCTTTCCTCCCACACTTCCTCCTGCTCCTCCTCCTCCTCTTCCCCATACAAGGTCACCCACGCCCACGCCCACGCCGACGCACGCCCACCCACCACTTTCCTTGAAGGCATTGAAGCCCCTCCACCCTTTCCTCCACCTCTCCTCTTCCTTCCCCTTCCCCTCTTCCTCTTCCTCTACCCTCTTCCCTTCCCCTCTCTATCTTCCCTTTACCCATATTTTGTTCATTTTTTTTACCTTCTTTCAAAATATAAAGTCACTTATGATATTACTCTCTGTGTCACTCTCTCCTCCTCTTCTGCTTCCTCTTCTTCTCCTCCTCCCTTCCTCTCCCTATTCATCTCTTTCCTTTCTTTCCTATCCCTCATTCTCCTCTTTCCTTCCCTTTCCCATCTTCTTTTTCTTTCCTTTCCTATCCCTCTCTCTCCTCTTTCCTTCTCTAACCTATCTTCTTTTGCTTTCCTTTCCCAGTCTTTTTCTCCAATTCTCTTCCTCCTCCTCCTCCTCCTCCTCCTTCCTTCCCTCATTCTCCCTCATTCTCCTCGTTCCTTCGTCTCCTTATCTCCTCCTTCCTTACTCTCCTCTTTCTCCTCCTCCTCTCCCCTTCCTCTTTCTCATTCCTTTAATCTTCCCTTTCCTTCCATATTTTCCATTTTTCTTTTTTTTGTCGTTTTCTTCACTATCTATTTTTGCTAGTATCTTTTTTCCTCCCCTTTTCATCCCTTTTCTACCCTTTCTTTTCCTTTCTTCCCTTTTTTCTTCTCTTCCTCCTCTTTCTATTTATTTCCTTTTCCCTTCTCTTCATCTTTTCCTTTTTACCTATAAATTTTCCTTCTTCTCTTCCTTCTCCTCCCACCTTCCACCTCCCTTTACGTCATCTCCTCCTCCTCCTCCTCCTCCTCTCTTCCTTCCTCCTTCCTTCCCTCTTCTTTGTTCGACTATTTATATACTCCAAGTTCCTGTGGTGGTGGTGGTGGTGGTGTTGTTGTTGTTGTTGGTGGTGATGATGGTTGTGGTGGTGGTGATGGTGATGGTGGTGAGGGTGTTGGTGACTATGGTATTGATAAAGAAATCTAAACAGGAATTCTACATGTATTTTCAAAGACAGTATTTCTATTGGCAATTACTATAAAGCTATTTCAAAACATATACGTGTTCTTAACTAATATACTTTTTCTTTTTTCTCTCCTATGTTTCAGAAGGACAGACATGAAGTGACGAAAGAGAAGAACAGAGAAAAAAAAGAGAAACGGAGAGATAGAAAAAGAGAAATGGGGGAAGAAACGAAATATTGTGAAAATTGGTAAGTCTGTCTGTCTGTCTGTCTGTCTCTTTCTCTCTCGCCCACTAGCATGTTTGTTTTCCCATCTACGTTTGTTTGTTTGTTTGTTTGTTACATCGACTGCCTTTCTCACTGTTTGTTTGTCTGTCCATCTGTCTGTCTGTCTGTCTGTAGGTATTACTCAATGTCTGTATGTGTTTTGGTATGAATATATGCTAGTTGCTTCTCTCTCTCTCTCTCTCTCTCTCTCTCTCTCTCTCTCTCCTATATATTTTCGAATTCTTGGATAGTAAACAACATTCTCTCTCTCTCTCTCTCTCTCTCTCTCTCTCTCTCTCTCTCCCCCCGTAACCCACTGGGGACGAAGCCTCGAAACACACTCTTGAACTGTCTCGAAATGTTTGTCTCGGTACCCGGCAAGGTTTTAATGGACTCTCTCTCTCTCTCTCTCTCTCTCTCTCTCTCTCGTATTGTTTATTATTATCTCTTAGTTATTTATTTTTCTTTGAGTCTACTTTCTTCCCTTCTTCCCTTCCTCCCTTTCTTCTCCCTTAAGGAACAGAAAAGGTGAAAGGAAAGAAAAAATAAGTAAAAAAAAACAAAAACGAAAAAAATACCAAAACGAACGAAAATGATCAGAAAAAAATAAATAAAGGAAAAAAGGAAAATAAATAGTAAGGAAAATACCAAATCAAACAAATAAAAATATATTAATACAAAAGAAAGAAAACAAAAAACGAAAACAGAAGCTAAGAATATATATAAAAAACGAACGAAAAATAATAGGATGAAAGACAAATAAACCACTGATAAGAAAATACTGATGAGAATTTTTGAGAATAAAACATCAGAACAAAGAAAAATAAAAATAAGGAAATAAAATAAAGTGCAAAATAATATAGTAATACAAAAAATCAGTTAGGAAAAAAAGACAAAAGAGGAACGAGGAAGCAAAAAAAAAAAAAAAAATATGAGAAGATAGGATTAGAAAAGAGAGAGGGAACAAAAGGGAGGGAAAGGATAACTATATAAATAGGTAAGGTAAAGTTGGGGGCATACGCTATACGCAGTCTGTGTTGGGAAGACCTGTCACCCCGGAAAAGGAAAGTTTCGTTTAGTCGGCGCAACATCTGTCATATGCCGGGGAGAGACAGAAGGTGAAGGAATTATAGGAGAAGGGAAGACCCCGGAACACAGAGCCAGCGTGACATCCGGGCTACCACAGTTTACCTTCCCTAGAATTTCCCCGCCAGTACGCAGAAGAGAAACAAAGGAAGTATAAATTGGAACTGAGGTTAAAAGAAGGGAAAGGTGGAAAAAAGAAAATCAAAGGATGGAGAAAATATGGCAATAGAAGAGAAAAAAGATGGAAAGCTGAAAAGGAAAGGAAAAAGAGAGGGGATGTTAAAATGCGTGAGGCAGAGAAAGTATAAAGGAAATAAGGAATATGAAGGAATATGGGAAAAATGAGGAGAAAAAGAGAAAGGAATAGAGGAAATGAAAAAAGAGTAAGACAGAATATGGGAGAGGAGAAAGGGAAATGATAGAAAGGTAAAGAAAAGAGAGGAAAAGAGAAGAAAAGAAGCGAGAAATGAAAAGGAAGAGAAATGAAAACGGTATGAAAGTAAAGGAAAATGAGACAAAGAGGGGAAGCTAAGTAAGAACTGAAAGAATAAATAAAAAAAATGATGATAAAACTAAAGATATGCAACGAATAGATATAGAGAGTGTGAGAAAAATTATATAAAAAACCGAGGTAAAAATATATACATTCAAAAAATATTATAAAATGAAAAAAAATGAAAAAAATGGGAAAGGAAAGAGGGCATTGACAGAAAGGTAAAGAAAAGAAGGAGAGGAAAGAAGAAGGAAAGAGAAAAGAAACAGGAAAACAACACAGAATGAAGGTGAAAGAACATGAAACAAAGAGAGGGAGGCGAATATGAGGAAAATTGGAAAGGAAAGAGGGCAATGAGAGAAAAGTTAAGGAGAGAAAGGAAAAGAGAAAAGAAGAGAAAAGAAACAGGAAAACAACACAGAATGAAGGTGAAAGAACATGAAACAAAGAGAGGAAGGCGAATATGAGGAAGCCAAAGAAATGATGAGGAGATGGAAGGCGGAAAAGAGAAAGGGAACTGAAGGGAGGGAAAAAAAGTAAAGATCAAGAAATGTTAGGAAAAAATAAAGTTCAAGAAATGCGAAAACAAACAAAGGTCTAAAAGCAAGGCAGGTGAGGCGGCAGACAGGTAGACGAACTCACCCAGGTAAAATTAAAGAGAGAGAGAGAGAGAGAGAGAGAGAGAGAGAGAGAGAGAGAGAGAGAGAGAGAGAGAGAGAGAGAGTGTGTGTGTGAGAAGGAAAAAAAAGTCTTCCCCATCCAGACGCAACTTTTAGGGGCTACCACGGCCTTGGGGAGGAGGAGGAGGAGGAGGAGGAGGAGGAAGAGGAGGAGGAGGAGGAGGAAGAGGAGGAGGAGGAGATGTAAACAGTAAGAGGAGGTGCCAAGCCGGAAGTGATTTCGCTCCTCTTACCTCAGTATAATGAGAGAGAGAGAGAGAGAGAGAGAGAGAGAGAGAGAGAGTATATATATATATAGAGAGAGAGAGAGAAACGGTGATACGCGATATTTTTACATTGATTTCATGTTAACCCAAAATAAACTGGATGGCCCACCTTCCCGTGTGTGTGTGTGTGTGTGTGTGTGTGTGTGTGTGTGTGTGTGTGTGTGTGTGTGTGTGTGTGTGTGTGTGTGTGTTAAGAATTTATGAACAACTATTTATTCCTACTGTGTGTGTGTGTGTGTGTGTGTGTGTGTGTGTGTGTGTGTGTGTGTGTGTGTGTGTGTGTGTGTGTGTGTGTGTGTGTGTGTGTGTGTGTGTTTTCTTCCTGTGTATAATCGAGTGTTTTATCATTTTTGTTATTCCTTTTTGTGGTAAATTAATTGCTGTTTATTTTTTTCTCTCCTTTTTATCTTTTTTTTTCTATCTATTTTTGTTCGTTTCCTTATATTTTTTTTTTTTTGCACCTGATGATTTTTTTTCACATTCTGTTTTATTTTTTCTTTGTTATTAATTTTGTTGTTGTTGTTGTTGTTGTGCTTTTTCTTGCTGTTTTTATTCTTGTTTTTTTCTTCATTTTCTTCCATATCATCATCATCGTCGGTCTTTTCTTCTTGGGCTTCTCTTTTCCTACTTTTCTATTTTCCCTTTTCACTTCTGCTTCTTCTTTGTTTCTTTCCATTTCTTCATTCATATCGACATAAAATATATACAAAATGACGTAAATGATAAGCAAAGCAAACAAAAAAAAATAGTAGAAAAAACAATACCTATCTGATGTGTGAATAAGAAGTAACGAAAAAATAACGTAAATCTAGAAAATAAAATAAAACTAAACTTGAAAAAAAAAACCTAAAAATAATGGAAAAGTAAACGTGAAGAAAATTTTGTAGGCCTATTCAAAAATAATATAAAAATAATGATAATACAAGTAATTGGAACAGAGGTTAAAAGAAGGAAAAGGAAGAAAAGATACGATGAAAGGATGGGAAAAATATGGCAACAGAAGAGAAAAAGATGGAAAGTTGAAAAGGAAAAGAAAAAGAGAGGGGCTGTAAAAGTGGGTGAGGCAGAGGAAATATAAAGGAAATAACGAATATGAGGGAATATGGGAAAGATGAGGAGAAAAGAAAGGAATAGAGGAAATGAAAATATAATAAGGTAAAGCCGAGGCAAAGGAGTTATAAACGACATGAAGCTGTTTTAGGGGAGAGTAAAAGAATCATAGACGAAGTAAAGAAGTTATAGACGACATGAAGCTGTTTTGGGGGAGAGTAAAAGAATTATAGACGAAGCAAAGAAGTTATAGACGACATGAAGCTGTTTTAGGGGAGAGTAAAAGAATCATAGACGAAGTAAAGAAGTTATAGACGACATGAAGCTGTTTTGGGGGAGAGTAAAAGAATTATAGACGAAGTAAAGAAGTTATAGACGACATGAAGCTGTTTTGGGGGAGAGTAAAAGAATTATAGACGAAGTAAAGAAGTTATAGACGACATGAAGCTGTTTTGGGGGAGAGTAAAAGAATCATAGACGAAGTAAAGAAGTTATAGGCGACATGAAGCTGTTTTGGGGGGAGAGTAAAACAATTATAGACGAAGTAAAGAAGTTATAGACGACATGAAGCTGTTTTGGGGGAGAGTAAAAGAATCATAGACGAAGTAAAGAAGTTATAGACGACATGAAGCTGTTTTGGGGGAGAGTAACAGAATTATAGACGAAGTAAAGAAGTTATAGACGACTTGAAGGTGTTAAAAGAAATAAGAGAGAAATAAACGTTGGAGTAGAACAAAATGATGCAATAGATGATAAAAAAGATGTTACAGTTAAAAAAAGAAGGAGTTAAAGATGTAATAAATCAATCAAAAGTCAAATTAAGGGAATCATAAAGGGTTAATGAGGAGAGTAAAGGAGTTGAAAGACAAAATAAGAGTGTCTGGAAGAAAGCAAAGGAGTCATAGATGAAATAACGATGTCCGGGAAGTCTGAAAAAGTTATAGACGAGGTAAAGAAGTTGTAGACGACATGAATCTGTTTGGGGAGAGAGTAAAGGGATTATAGACGAAGTAAAGAAGTTAGAGACGAAGTAAAGAAGTTATAGACGAAGTAAAGAAGTTACAGACGAAGTAAAGAAGTTATAGACGAAATGAAGCTGTTTTGGGGGAGAGTAAAGGAATTATAGGCGAAGTAAAGGAGTTATAGACGAATTGAAGGTGTTAAAAGACAAATAAAAGCGGTTACGGACGAAATAAGAGAGACATTTGTGAAGTAATAAGGGAGAGGGAGGAAAAAAAGAAGATAATTGGGGCCGAGAGGAACGTTAAGGAGAGGAAAAAGCAATTGGTATTAACGTTAAGTCGCCATTATTCTCTCTCTCTCTCTCTCTTGAAATGGATAAGTGTAATCTGTTTCGACCCTTCTCTTCTTCTTCTTCTTCTTCTTCTTCTTCTTCTTCTTCTTCTTCTTCTTCTTCTTCCTCTTCTTCTTCTTCTTCTTTCTTCTTCTTTTGGCTCCTATTGTTCTTTTTTATTCCTTTACTTTTATTTCATTTACTTCTTTTAACTTTCTTCTTAACTTCCTTTTCTCCTCCTCCTCCTCCTCCTCCTCCTCCTCCTCCTCTTCCAACACCTTTTCTTTTACTTTTTTGTTCTTTTTCTTGTTTTTTTATTCTTGTTCTAGTTCTTCTTTTCTTCTTTTTTTTCTCCTCCTCCTCCTCCTCCAGAAATGCACCTCAGAGCCTCTTTATCTCTCTTCTGAAAACGAAAGTGACTCCCGAAGTGAACATGAAATTAAGGCGAAATGAACGTGATGGGAACGAGATGGAAGGAAAAACAAAAACAAAAAAAAAGCAAGAAGAAAGAAAATAATAAGAAAAAAAAGAGGAATAGAGAATGAAGGAATGGTTGGAATGAAGTACAGAAAAAAACAAAGAAACAAAGAAGGAGAGAAAGAACGAAATAGTGAAAAGAGGAAAGAGGGAAAGAAAAAAAAGGAGAAAGGAAAGAAATAGAGGAGATGAAAAAAAATGGACCTCTACATTTACATTTATCTACCTGTTCCTTTACCTGCTTCCTTTTATCGTTCATCACCTGGCGAGAGTTGATGATGATGATGATGATGATGATGATGATGATAGAAATAATAGTGGTAAAAATAATAAAAAATAATAATGATAATAGTATTTGTATTATAGAGGATTGTAGTAGTAGTAGTAGTAGTAGTAGTAGTAGTAGTAGTAGTAGTAGTAGAACTAAGAATAACTGAAGTATAACGATTACTATTATTACTACTTCCACTACTACTACTACTACTACTACTACTACTACTACTACTACTACTACTACTACTACTGTTGCTGCTACTGCTTCTATCTCCTCTAACCTACTAAAGCGAGGGTAACAAACCTCACTCGCTAGTAAACAAATAAATAATGAAAGTAAAAGAGAGAGAAAGTAAGAAGGAAAGAAACAGAGACGGAAGAATGTGAGAGTTCTGAGAAATATGCGACAAAACAAAGATTATAGTTAGAAAAATATAAAAAGAGGAGGGAGGGAGGGAAGGAATGCAAGGGAAAACAGAAACGAAAACAAACATAGAAACAACCATAGAGAGAAAAGAAACAAACGTGAAAAGAGAAAGAAATGTTGAAAAAAAATGAAGTAAGGAAAATATGATAAAAGAGCAAGATATGAAGGAATCGTTACACAAGAAAATAGGAGTTAACGAAGGAATGGATAGGAGTGAAGAACGGAAGAAGAGAGGAAGGGAAGGAAGGAATAAATAAAGGATGAAAAAAGGTAATGGAAGAAGGAAGAAAAAATAGATAATTCTTATAAGGAAGAAGATAAGCTGACGAAGACTCCTCCTCCTCCTCCTCCTCCTCCTCCTTCTCCTCCTCCTCTTCCTCCTCTTCTTCTTCTCTCTTCCTCCTCCTACTCCTCCTCCTCTTTCTTCCTGCTGTGGTCTGCGTAGATCAGACACAGTTTCGGGGCACAGACAAGCTGAAAACATCTGTTAGACTTGACTCGCTGTTAGAGGTCAATTAACGGAATTCTGCGGCAGGAATACAGAGACGGAGGCGTTATTGTATTCCGGGAGCCAAACTGGACGACATTACTTCAGCTGTCGATGCTGTCACGGAACTCGCGAAGGAAGACACAGTTTATTTGATTCACGCGGGACAAATGACGTTCAGTCTACTCAAACTCAGGCCCTACTATCAAAATACCGTCAGGTCATTCGGCGTTACAAGACCAAGTCCCTCACGTCATTGTCTCTGGAATTCTACCCAGAATCAGCGCTTACGCCGGCTTCAACAGCAAAGCGAGCAACATCAATACTAGTCTGAAGGAAATTTGTGACGACGAAGGCGTGGCGTTTACAAACGCCTGGCACCACTTCCTTGAGCGCCCAGACTTGTTTTGGAACGATGGACTACATCTGAATGAGGTTGGATCGGCGCGTTTCGGGAGGCTTCTGGACGAGGCAGTGAAAAGCTTTTCGAAAAGCCTTTCAAAAAACGGCGGGCGAGGACGGGGCAAAGGCAGCCCTTGATCAACCAACCCGTAGCGTCAGTGCGACTCACAAGAAACTGTGTAACTAACCACGCCTCCGACAAGCGAACTGGTACAACTCGTCACGGCCACATTTCTATCATGTACACAAATGCACGTAGTTTAATACCCAAAAAGGACGAAATTAGGGCGTATATTGCAACAGAGAAACCAGATGTGGTAGCCATCACAGAGACTTGGGCCAACTCTACCCATCTAGAATCCGAAATGTCATTCCCCCTGGTACGAAAGCTTCCACAAAAGTCGAAAGCACAAGAAAGGAGGAGGAGTAGTTTGCTACGTAAAAAGTACACTCCCTGCCATAAAAATAGACAAACAGGACGCAGAGAAATACGATTCTGTCTATGTGGAAATAACCGCAAATAACAAGAAACTAACACTTGCAACCGTATACAGGCCTCCGAAACAACAGGCAGCCGATGACACTGCCCTCTACGAAGAGATTCACTCTCTAACACAAAGCAAGGAAGCAATTATAATTGGGGACTTTAATTGCCCTAACATTGACTGGGGACTGATGACTGGAGATCAAGAGGGTAACAGGCTTTTAGAAATGTTGGAGGATTCGTTCCTCACTCAAGTTGTAACTCAACCAACAAGAGAAAACAATCTGCTGGATCTGGTATTAGTAAGCGACCCAGACCTCATTCGCGACTGTACAGTTGGTGAGAAACTTAATGGGTGCGATCACCACTTAATCCGTTTTAATATCAACATATGTCACAAACTCGTAGATAATCCATCAGTGATACCAGATTACAAAAGGAAATTTCAACTTAGCCCGTGCACTGCTTCCCCCTACGACCTGGGACCAACTTGGCATCACCGACAATACAATCGACAACGCGTGGAACGTCTTCAAAGATAAGCTGTTGCAAGTAGAGAAGGCTACAGTGCCTACGAAATCCAGGCGAGTAAATGGGGCCGTAGATCCACCGTGGATGACCAGAGAAATAAAATGGCATGTAAACCTAAAAAAAGGAATTATAATTTGATGAAAGAGAATGCTACGGCCGAAGCCAGCACACAGTACCACAACAGCCTCAGAGCTTGTCGCAGCCTTATTCGGAGTAGCAAACGCAACTATGAAAAGCAAATAGCGCGCGAAATCAAAACTAACTCCAAGAAATTCTTCACGTACATAAGATCGAAAAGAAAGTAAAATCCAATATTGGTCCCCTGACAGACGAGACTGGATCTGTAACTCAGGACAGTAAACAGATGGCCAGAATCCTCAACAGTAACTTCGCATCCGTATTCACAGTCGAGGACATCGAAACCATTCCCGAGCCCTGCCCCGCCGAGTGAGATCACGCCGCTGAAATTGACTCAATATGCGACCAAGAAGTAAAAAGTACTTGGACAAACTCGACACGAACAAGTCAACGGGACCCGACAGTTTGTCCCCGCGGTTATTAAAAGAGCTTAAACAACAAATACTTCAACCACTCACTACCATATTCAACCGGTCAGTTCAACTAAACAAGGTCCCGGAAGACTGGAAGATGGCGAACGTAACACCGATTTTCAAAAAAGGAGACAAAAGCGTTGCATTAAACTACAGGCCCATAAGTTTGACATCAGTGGCAGGAAAAATACTCGAAAAGATTATTAGAGATAAACTTGTTAAGTTTCTAGAAAACAATAATGTAATATCCGACACCCAGCATGGCTTCAGAAACAAGCGCTCCTGCCTAACGAATTTATTAGACTTCTTCCAAGGTATATATAAGAACTGGGATGCCCACATCCCCAGTGATGTTATATACCTGGACTTTCAGAAAGCCTTCGACAAGGTACCGCACGAGCGACTCCTTAAGAAACTGCACTCGGCGGGCATCGGAGCCAATCTGATCGCGTGGATAAGAGATTGGCTCACCGACAGAAAACAACGAGTACTACTCAACGGACAGCCTTCCGATTGGCTACCAGTCACTAGTGGAGTGCCTCAAGGGTCAGTGCTGGGACCCATCCTCTTTATCATATATATCAATGACCTAGAATCAGGACTGAAATCCACAATATCGAACTTTGCCGATGACACCAAGGTGGGTGGAGATGCCCTCACAAAGACCGACTGCGAAATCATTCAGAAAGACCTCAATCACATTATCGAATGGTCGGAAAAATGGCAAATGTCTTTTAATGTTGACAAATGCAAAGTCATGCACATTGGGTCCCAAAATAGTAACCACACATACATCATGAATGGGAGACCTCTGCAAGCGATGCAGGAGGAAAAGGATCTTGGAGTCACTATCAGCAGTGACCTGAAACACGCGAATCACTGTAAAAAAGCATACAACAAGGCCAACATTATGCTCGGGTTCATAGCGAGGAACTTCGAGTGTAAAACACCAGACGTGATGCTATCCTTGTATAATTCCATGGTAAGACCGCACCTCGAGTATGCAGTGCAGTTCTGGTCTCCCAATTACAGAAAGGACATTGCTTTACTGGAAAGGATTCAACGACGCGCCACAAAGATGATTCCAACCTTAAGGGCTCAACCGTACGAGGAACGACTCAAGCGACTCAATCTCTTTACATTGGAGAAAAGACGCCTACGAGGGGATATGATTCAAGTCTTCAAGTATCTAAAAAAGTTCAATAACGTCGATTACTCCAAATTCTTTGAACTGCAAACCAACTCAAGAACTAGAAATAACGGTTTACCCATTCAGTCGAGTCGATGTAACACAGACATTGGAAGGAGTTTCTTTTCAAACCGAGTCATCCGCCACTGGAACAATCTTCCCTCAGAAGTAGTAAATGCGAATACCATCAACTCCTTCAAATATAGAATCGACCGTCATTTCGCTGCGTCAGGAGTAAACTGAATAACGAGGGGCTTCCATCTGCTCCTCAATATCGAGGTGCTTTCATCTGCTCACCAAGCCCCAAGTGGCGGTCGAGCAGATTAAATCACCCAAGCGGGCGACCTCGTAATGAGCCAATAGGCTTTCTGTTGCCTGCATTTCCATGTTTCCATGTTTCATACGTACATAATATAATATGCGTGGGAAGCCTCTGCAGGTAGTACGTGAAGAGTTGAATTTGGGGTCACTATCTGCAGTAACCTAAAACATGCAAGCCACTGTAAGTCTGCATTTAAACATACTAATACCATGTTCGGGGTCATAACGAGGAACTTGTAAGGCCGAGGGTAATATTAGCTTTGTAGAATACACGTGGAATACGCAGTGAAGTTCTGGTCCTCTGACGAGACTCATACATCACGGCAGCCACTGTAAATATAATTCGCCTGCGTCACTAACGGGCTGGGGTCGTCGAAGAGAGCCCTCAAGAAAGCCTACCGGAGCTACTGGCAGGAGCTAACATAAAGGAAGAAAATTATAAGGGCATTGAATTTCTTGAGAATGCAGGGACGCGCTACGAAAATGATAACATCGTTGAGGACGAAGCCGTTAGAGGAACGACTCAGATTACTCGACCTTCTTAAGTGGGAGAGAAACGACTTCGCAGGGATTTGATAGAGGTCTTCAAATACTTCAATATGTTCAGTAACGTCGATCACTCTAAACGTCTGAGCCCCAAAATGATCCGATAACAAGAATGACAAGGTAGTTAACTCAAACGAGGCAATATAACAGCGAGACCGCCAGGGGTCTTTTCCTAAACCGAGTCATCCGACACTGGAACAACTATCCTGCAGAGTGTTGTTAGTGCCAAGACGATTAAATCCTTTCGACTTTAAAACCACATTGGTCGTTAATTTGTTGCGTCAGGAGTGAAATGAACGCTCTCTTATGCACGTTCAGCAAGTGCTTTATCTGTTACGTGGGTCACTAACGCGGACGACGAACCTATTAACCAACTGACACAGGTAGCCTCGTCATAAGCCAACATCCATTATCTTGCCTAATCTTCAACGTTTCCATGTTTTCTCCTCTTTTTTCTTCTTTTTCATTTACGTCATACTCCTCCTCTTCCCCCACTTAAATCTTTTCAATCTGTTCTTTAAAATTAGTGTTCCTTCTATGTTCTTTCTCACCCCTCGAACTCTTTCCCCTCCTCCTTCTGCTTCGTTTTCATGTTTTCTTTTTTTTCTACTTTTTCTCCCTTATGTCACACTCCCCTCTTCTTCCTCTTCATCTATTTCACTCTGTTCATTTTAATTAGTGTTCTTTCTATGTTCTTCTTTCTCACCCCTCGAACTCTTTCTCCTTTTCCTTCTGCTTCGTTTTCATGTTTTCTTCTTTTTCTACTTTTTCTCCCTTATGTCACACTCCCCCTCTTCTTCCTCTTCATCTTTTTCACTCTGTTCATTTTAATTAGTGTTCTTTCTATGTTCTTCTTTCTCACCTCTCGAGCTCTTTCTCCTCCTCCTTCTGCTGTGATTTCATGTTTTCTTCTTTTTTCTACTTTTTCTCCCTTATGTCACACTCCCCTCTTCTTCCTCTTCATCTATTTCACTCTGTTCATTTTAATTAGTGTTCTTTCTATGTTCTTCTTTCTCACCCCTCGTTCTCTGTCTCCTCCTCTTCTTGCTTCTTACTAATCTTTCACGTTGTACTCCTCTTCCTTTTCTTTATCCATTTCGCTTAGTTCCTTCTTTCTTTCAGTGTTCCTTCTATGTACCTCATTCTTACCCCTCGTCCTCTTTTTCCATCTTCTCCTTTCACTTCTCGCTTTATTCCTCTTTTTCTGTGTCTTCTTTGTCACTCTTTTCTTCCTTTTTCCTTCTATTTCTTCAATTATTCTGCTCTTTACCATGTGTTAGTTTTCTTCTTCTTCTATTTCCATCTTTCTCGTGTCTTCTTCTCCTCTTTCATTTTTTTCCCTCCTATTTCCGTTGCATTTCTTCCTCTTCCTCATATTCTAAATCTTACGTTACTCTTTTTGCTTCTTTTAATTATTTGTTTTTGTTGCAAGTTTCTCTCTCTCTCTCTCTCTCTCTCTCTCTCTCTCTCTCTCTCTCTCTCTCTCTCTCTCTCTCTCTCTCTCTCAGATGATGATGATGATAATGACTGTGTGTGTGTGTGTGTGTGTGTGTGTGTACATCACTTTGTCTTCAGCGTATGACGTCACACACACACACACACACACACACACACACACTCCTCTTATCTCCGCCTTATCATCTCGTCGAGCCAATATTAAGGACGCCTTGTAAACGAGCCTATTTTTGTACCCTAGCTCATGTTATTGTGTGTGTGTGTGTGTGTGTGTGTGTGTGTGTGTGTGTGTGTGAGAGAGAGAGAGAGAGAGAGAGAGAGAGAGAGAGAGAGAGAGAGAGAGAGAGAGAGAGAGAGAGAGAGAGAGAGAGAATAAAAAAATTTGGAAAACAGACAAACTTAAGTAGAAAAAAAAAGAGAAACAGCCAGAGATAGACACAAGGATAGATAGATAGACATATAAATAGACAAACAGATAGACAGATAGGTAGATATAGAAAGAGAATATATATAAAAAAAAAGTAAAGAATGTGTCTGTAGTGATAAAATTGTATTCAAAACGGATAGAAATGAATAATATAAAAACACGTAGATACAAAAAAAAACATTACTTATACCAAGAACTAAAAAAAAAAAAATGGAGGAGAGAAAGAAAATAAATAAAGAAAATAGGGAAAAAAAGGACGAATGTGGAATAAGGGAAATTGGAAGGATAGGATGGAAAGAAAAACGCAGACACTGAAAGGAAAGAGATAAGGAATAAAGGAGGTAAGGGAGAAAGGAGATAAGAGGAGGAGGAAGGAAAATGATGGAAAGAGAAAGAGGGAAAGAGGAAGAAAGGGAGGGAAAGGGAAAAAGAAAGAGGAAGAAAGGCAGGGAAAGGGAAAGAGAAAGAGGGAAAGAGGAAGGGAAAGAGAAAGAGGGAGAGAGGAAGAAAGGGAGGGAAAGAGAAAGAGGGAAAGAGGAAGGGAAAGAGAAAGAGGGAAAGAGGAAGAAAGGGAGGGAAAGGGAAAAAGAAAGAGGAAGAAAGGCAGGGAAAGGGAAAGAGAAAGAGGGAAAGAGGAAGGGAAAGAGAAAGAGGGAGAGAGGAAGAAAGGGAGGGAAAGAGAAAGAGGGAAAGAGGAAGGGAAAGAGAAAGAGGGAAAGAGGAAGAAAGGGAGGGACATGATGAAGGAGAAAGGAATAAAAAAAAGATAAAAAAGATAAGGATAGAGATACGTGGGAAAGGAAGAAGAGAAGAAGAGTAAACAGATAAAGTGATAATATAAATAAACAAATGAAGAACGTCACATACACAATAATGAAAAAAAAGGACTACTACTACTACTACTACTACTACTACTACTACTACTACTACTACTACTACTACTACTACCACCATTTCACTTTTTGTCTACCTGTGTCTTGGGATGATGAGGGACACAGGTAATCCCTAATTAAAGGTGAGCCGCCAGGTGGTCAGAAAAAACGAAAAAAGAAAAAAAAATGATAAAAAAAGCAAATTACCTTCGTAGATTATGATAATGAGGAAGAGGAGAAGGAAGAAAAGGAAGAGGAGGAGGAGGAGGAGGAGGAGGAGGATTAGAAGAAGAAAATAAATGTAAAATAAATAATTATCTAAACAAATAAACAAATATAAGAAAAAATATAAAAAGAAATTAGAAAACATTATAGTTACTTAATTCTCTCTCTCTCTCTCTCTCTCTCTCTCTCTCTCTCTTGACTTTCGTATACAAAGAGAATATAAAAATGTGTGTGTGTGTGTGTGTGTGTGTGTGTGTGTGTGTGTGTGTGTGTGTGTGTGTGTGTGTGTGAGAGAGAGAGAGAGAGAGAGAGAGAGAGAGAGAGAGAGAGAGAGAGAGAGAGAGAGAGAGAGAGAGAGAGAGAGAGAGAGAGAGAGAGAGTACATCAAATAACAAAGAAAAGGATGAGAGGAAGAAAGAATGAAGAGGAAGAGGAATGGAAATAAAAAAGAAAATGAAAGGAAGAAAGAGAAAGGATTAAAGGAAGGAAGAAGGAAGGGAGGTAAGAAGGGAGGAATGAAGGTGAGGAGGAAGGGAGGGAGATAATAAAAAAAAAACAGGTAAGGATGTAAAAAAGGAGATAGAGAAGAAAATATACAAAAGATGAAGAGAGAAAGAGGAAGAGAGAAAATATAGGAAGGATGAATGGACAAAGGAGGGATAAGGAAAGGGAGATTAGGAAAGAAAAAGACGAGAGTGACGAGAAAAAAGAGAGAGATGAAGCTGAAAAAGAGGGAAAGGAATGAGGGAAGAGGGAGAATGAAAAGACAAAAGAAGAAGAGAGGAAAAGAGGAAGAAATTAAGATAGATGGGAGGGAGGGAAGAGGAAGGAGAAAGAAGAAGAGGTACTGAAGAATGAGGAAAGTAATGAGGGAAGGAAAGGATGAATGGAAGGAAGGAGAGAGGAAGGAGAGAGAGGAAAACTTGAGAAAGGAGGAAAGGAAAGAGAAGAGGGATAGAAGGAAAAGAGGAATGGAAGGGAGGAAAGAGGAAGGAAGGGAAAGGGTAAAGAATCAAAAAGGAAAAAAATGAAGAAGGAAGAAGAGAGATAGAGGGAAAGAAAGAGTATGAAAACGAAACAGGAAAAGAAGGAAATAAGAAGCAATGAAGAGATGAAGCAAAGTAAAGAGGAAAGGAATTTGAAAGAAAAAAAATAACAAGAAAATAATGAGGTAAATAATTGAGGAAGGGAAGGTAAGAGGGAAGTAGGAAGAGAGAGAGAGAGGGATTAAGGAAGGGAAAGAGAGAGGGAGGAAGGGAGGGAGGGAAGGAGGGAGGGAGAGAAAGTCTATTTTAGGGGAGAGAAAGAGACAGGTTTGGCACACGTTCAAAACTTGTACTCAACCTTGCAACGAAGACCTCGGAGTGACGTCACGAGAGAGAGAGAGAGAGAGAGAGAGAGAGAGAGAGAGAGAGAGAGAGAGAGAGAGAGAGAGAGAGAGAGAGAGAGAGAGAGAGAGAGAGAGAGAGAGAGAGAGTATTATTAACATATTGGGAGTTGACACAAAAAATGACAGAAATGAGAGAAAAAAAGGATGTTTCTCAAGGGGCAAACAAATTATAGGAAAAGGAAACACAAAGAAAATCACCCAAATAATAATAATGATAGTAACAATACCAGTAATAATAATAATAGTAACAATAATAGTAATAATGATAAAACCAATTTCATCCACAGTTATAATAGTCTCCATTGTTTGAAGAGGAAGGAAGAGGAAGAGGAAGGTTGTGGAAGAGGAAAATAGGGAAGAAAGGAAGAATAAGAGAGAAGGAAAAGAGGGATGGCAGTGAGGAAAGAGGGAAGGAGAGAGAGAGTAAAATTTGAAAAAGGAGAAAATGATAAAAGAATAATGATAAAAGAAAAGAAAAGAAAAGAAAATTACGCACAGGATAAAACCAATAAAATTACTCTAACGGTTGGAAGCAATATTCGCCATCGTATCATTATTATTATTATTATCATTATTATTACTACTACTACTACTACTACTACTACTACTACTACTACTACTACTACTACTTATACTACTACTACTACTACTACTACTCCACCTGCAATACTTCCCTCGTAATTACCTGCCTAATTAGCTCCTCACCTCCGCCAGGTATTCCTTTCCCTTTCGACAAATATTCATAGCATTTGCCGGCGAACTAATTAATTCATGCCTTTATTTTTACGAACTTTTAAGAACCAGGAGGAGGAGGAGGAGGAGGAGGAGGAGACAGGATAAGGGAGGGGGGATGAAAAAGGGAGAAGAAAGAAAAGTTGGAAGGAGGTGAAAAAGACGAGGAGGGGGAGGAGGAGGAGAAGGAGGAGGAGGAGAAGGAGGAGGAGGAGAAGGAGGAGGAGGAGGAGGAGGGGCCCTGAACCAAGGATAACACACTATTCCCGCTATTTCAAGGCTTTTTATTGAACGTTATCTCTCTCTCTCTCTCTCTCTCTCTCTCTCTCTCTCTCTCTCTCTCTCGAAGGCCACCGAGAGCTCGTCAGATTATGTCAAGGTAGAAGAAGAGGAAGAGGAGGAGGAGGAGGAGGAGGAGGAGGAGGAGGAGGAGGAGGATAAAAAGGGACTCAAAGGGTAACATATTAACACAAACATTCCTCCTCCTCCTCCTCCTCATCCTCCTCCTCCTCCTCCTCCTCCTCCTCCTTTTGCTCCTCCTCCTCCTTCACTGTCTCTTCCTTCAATTTCTCTTCTTCCTCCTCCTATTTCTCCTCCTCCTTTTTTTCCCCTCCTCCTCCTCCTCCTCCTCCTCCTCCTTTTGCTCCTCCTCCTCCTTCGCTGTCTCTTCAGCTTTTCTTTTTCCTTCTCCTCCTCCTCCTCCTTGGAACAACCTCCCTGCCTAATTGGAACGACCTCCTTGTTAAAATCGTAAGTAAAGAAACAATCAACTCCTTCAATCGCATTACTTCCTGTTGCCTGTCTTTCCATGTTTCTCCCCCTCCTCCTTCTTCTCTTGTTTCTCCTCCTCCTCCTCCTTCGTTTTCTCTATATATTCCCTCTCCTTCTCTTTTTCCTCCTCTTACTATATTTTCTCCTCGTTTTTCACCCCTCCTCCTCCTCCTCCTCCTTCTGCTACTCCTTTTTCACTTCCTCCTCCTCCTCCTCCTCCTTCTCCTCCTTCTCTATATCTTCCTTCTCATTTTCTTCCCCCTCTTCCTCTTCCTTCTCCACCACCACCTTCTCCTCCTTCTCCTCCTCCTCCTTCTCCAGTTCATTCTCCTCTCTCCTCCTTTTTCTTCCTCCACTTTTTCTTCTCTCCTCCTCCTCCTCCTCCTTCTCCTCCTCCTCCTCCTCCTCCTTCTTCCTTCTTCTCCAGTTCATTCTCCTCTCTCCTTCTCCTTTTTCTTCCTCCACTCTTTCTTCTCTCCTCCTCCTCCTCCTTCTTCCTTCTTCTCCAGTTCATTCTCCTCTCTCCTTCTTCTTTTTCTTCCTTCACTCTTTCTTCTCCTCCTCCTCCTCTTCCTCCTCCTGCCAGTTGGCCCGACACACACCCGGAAGTTTCGCGATGACAAGAAGGAAGGGAAGACAAGGAGGGAGAGGGGAAGACGAGGAGGAAGATACGAAGACAAAGGAAGATTGGCGTTGTCTCCTGTCCTTAAATCTTCCTTTTTGCCTCATGTTTCTCCTTTAACTTTTTCTTTCATCTTTTTCATCTTTTTCATTACGCTGACTTCTCTTTTTCTCTTCTTCTTCATCTTCCTCTTTCTTTTCTTCTTCTTCTTCTTCTTCTTCTTCTTCTTCTTCTTCTTTTTTTTCTTCTTCTTCTCGTCCTCCTCCTCCTCCTCCTCCTCCTCCTCCTCCTCCTCTTCCTCCTACTACTACTACTAATTACTATTATACTACTTCTTCTTCTTCTTCTTCTTCTTCTTCTTCTTCTTCTTCTTCTCCTTCTTTTTCAATTTTTGTTATATTTCTTTTTCATTCCAGTAGGTATCGCATCCTCTCTCTCTCTCTCTCTCTTACTAATCTTATTGTGTCTAGGGCAAACGTTTTTTTGTTTATTTACACACACACACACACACACACACACACACACACACCACGTGGCCGCAACTGCCCTCCATATATGCTAAAAATAGTGTGTGTGTGTGTGTGTGTGCGTGTGTGTGTGTGTGTGTTCTGCAAAAGAGAGAGAGAGAGAGAGAGAGAGAGAGAGAGAGAGAGAGAGAGAGAGAGAGAGAGAGAGAGAGAGAGAGTGAAGGAAGGAAGCAAAACAAAATTAGAGCGAATACTTGTGATAGGAGGAAAAGGAGGAGGAGGAGGAGGAGGAGGAGGAGGAGGAAAAAAATAAAAAGAAGAAAAAATGAGGTAGGAGGAGGAGGAGGAGGAAGAGTAGGGGGAGGATAAACAACACAACAACAACAATAACAACAACCACCACCACAACCAACAACAACAACAGCAACAGCAACAACAACAACAACAACAACAACAACAACGTACGTCAACGCCCCGTCCGTGTCCTTATATGGCAATCACGGACGGAGGGGAAGAACGAACTGTCAGCGGCCGTTCGTGATGTCGCCAGGCAAGAAAAAAGAAAAAAAAAAAAAAAAACCCACCTTCCTCTCAGTGGCCGGGGTGTTACATAAGTTTAAGAGGAGCCACGTGATTGGTGGGCCGGCTGTGACGTCATCCCGGCGGGTCACGTGATTGGCCCAGACGGAGTGACGTCACGGCAGGCACACACGAGGTTGTTTACTGCCATTAGCTGCTCTTATTTCTGTCCCCGCTTCCGTGCTGCCCTACTTCTCCCCCCCCCACCCCCCCCCCCACCCGCCTTGCCCTGACCCTATCCCTGCCTGTTGACCCTTTCTCTACTTCTTTTATTCTCTATATTCCTCCCTGACCATCCTACCATCCTCTTTCTGTATCTGGACCTTCTCTCTTCCTCTCTGATCCTTTTTGTCTTTCCTTGTCCCTTTCTCTCCCTCCTTGACCCTCTCTCTCCCTCCCTCGCTCTCTTCCTCTCCTTTCCTTTACCTTCTCTCTCCTTTCCTCTCCTAACCTAAATAAATTAACCAAGTCTAGATTAACACAAGCTAACCCAAATCTAAACAACTCTAGGCTAACCTAACCTAACCTAACTTAACCTAATCTAAGCTAACCTAACCTAAGCTAACCTAACCAAACCTAACCTAACCTAAGCTAACCTAACTTAACCTAACCTAAGCTAACCTAACCTAAGCTAACCTAACCTAAGCTAATCTAACCTAAGCTAACCTAACCTTACCTAAGCTAACCTAACCTAACTTAACCTAACCTAAGCTAACCTAACCTAACCTAACCTAAGCTAACCTAAGCTAACCTAACCTAACCTAACCTAACCTAAGCTAACCTAACCTAACCTAACCTAACCTAACCTAACCTAAGCTAACCTAACCTAACCTAGCCTAACCTTACCTAACATAACTTAACCTAACCTAAGCTACCGTATGCCACGCCAAGCCAAACCAGGACGAAGCATGGGAACGGTGATTTGATCGAAGTTTATATATGGATGAAGGACTGAAATAAGGGTGATATTAATAGAGCCTTAGTGGCAAGAGCCGGGCGGGCAGGACTCGTGGTAATGGTTTAAGTTGGAAAAATTCAGATTCGACAAGGACATAGGTAAGAAGTGGTTTACCGGTAGAGTGGATGAGTGGAGCAGGCTTGGCAGTCATGTTGTGAAAGCTACATGTAAGAAAAGGTTACATAAGTTCATGGATAGTGAGGTGATAGTGTGATAACGATAGGGGCAGTAAGTAGCGGGCTTTTTTCTTTCATTATTGTTTTCTTTTCTTTTACGCCCTTGCACTGTCTCCTCTGCTGTAAAAAAAAATTATAGTGAGTGGACAGAAGTGACGTATTACAGGAGCTGCCTTGTAGATCCCCACCGGGTTCTTGGAGACTTCTTAAAGGATCGGTATTATAAGGCACTTTGGGTTCTCACATAATTTCTAAAGGTTACAGAGGGGATCAGTCGGGGTCTAATGAGTGTTTCTTTAGGTTCACGGTAAATGAAAAGGGTCAAACTACCACCAGGGTCATAAAACTACCCCTGAAATGACTAAAGCTCCTACGAAAGCCTTGTCATATGTGTGCACTTGGACGAGGAAATGTTTAAAAATACGCCCCCTTATGTTCTAATGTCCTTAACCCCATTTGACTGCAAGAACATTTATTTGACAAGGCATTCTTAGGGGTTGAATGCAACAAAAGTGGCTGCTTTATGACCCTGAAGAAAAATGTAGTCCTGCACCATGAACCTGAAGAAACACTCATTAGAACCCGACTGACCCCTCTCCACCACAGAAGCAGAGAAAGACCTGGGAGTATATGTTATCAGGCTACCAGTGAAGGCCAAATCCATGACAATCGCAGCGGACGGGTTAAGCCTGCAGCTACCAACCCTAGCCAACCCACGCTAAATCAACCTCATCCAAGCTATCCCAAACCTATCCCAAGCCGTCCCAAGCCAAACCGAATGTACTCAAGACAGACCTCAAGGCAACCTAACTCAACAAACAATACTATTCCTGCCCTGCATCCGTTTTCTCCATCTTCTCCCTCGCTCTCTTCGTCTCTTCCCGACCCTCCCTCCTAACAACTGGAACCTAACCTTGCCTACACTAACCCAAGTCAACCCAGAGGCAAACCAAGCTGGGGTATTGCTGTCTTGTTTCCGGCTTTTCTGCACCTTCTCTCTCCCTCTCTCATCCTTTTTGTATCTCTCCTTGTCCCTTTCTCTCTCTCCCTGACCCTCTCTCTCTTCCTCTCTTACCCTTTCTTCCTCTCCCTTCCTATACCTTCTCTCTTCTCTCCTCCCCTACCTCTTCCTCTTCCCCTTTTTCTCTCTCACTCTCTCCTTACTTAACCAAACCTAACCAAGACACAGTAAGATTAATATCCTTTTTTCCTCTCCCTTCCTTTACCTTCTCTCTCCTCTCCTCTCCTACCTCTTCCTCTTCCCCTCTTTCTCTATCACTCTCTCCTTACCTAACTAAACCTAACCAAGCCTAACCAAACCTAACCAAGACTAACTAAGATTAACCAAGCAAAAACAAGCCTAACAGAGCCTAACCAATTACAGCCAAGACTGATCCTTTTCACCTCTCTCTCCCTCTCTTTCATTACCTAACCAACCCTAACCCAAACCTAACCAACAGTAACCAAGAAAATCCAAGCAAACACAAGAATAATCAAGTCTAACCAAACCAAACTAATCGAAACCAAGACTGATCCAACCCGACCCAAGCCAAGTCAAGCCCCTCCAAGAGCCAAATCAACACTAACCCAACCCGGCCCAAGCTAAATCAAGCCTGACCAAGCAGCAATATTACTGTCCTTGCTTCCGGCTTGACCCACTTCTTCCTTCTCCTCTCCTTCTTCCTCCCTTTTCTTCTCCCTCCCCCTACCTCCCTCTCTCCCTCCCACCCTTGGACGGAGCAGGCAGGGCGGCAAGACAGAGGTAAACAGTGCAATGTGGAGCGGAGCGGCGAGACGGTAAAAAAAGGTGATAGATGAATGGCCGAAAGAGTTGGCGTGTCTGAGAAAGTATAAGTGACGTGAAGGTTATAGATGCCAAGAGAGAGGAAAGGGAATGCAGATAAAAGACAGTGCCAGGATTCTTTTGTTTTATAAGGACAGAGAGTAAAGTGATTGGCAGATAGATGGAAAACGTGACATGTCTCAGGAAAAGAATGAGGCAAGTGAAGGTTATCGATGCCAAGAGAAAGGAAAGGGAATGCGGATAAAAGTCAGTGAATGGATTTTTCTTTTGTATTCTCTGTTGATTTATTACAAGGAGAGAAAGTAAAGGGAATGTGGAAGAGTTGACATGTCTTAGGGTCAGGTTACAGATTTTTTATTTTTATTTTTACAACAAAGGGGACAGTTCAAGGGCACACAATAAAGAAAACAATAATAAAAAAAAGCCCGCTACTCGCTGTTCCCAAAAAAGAATCAAAAGAGGTGGCCGAAAGAAAGGTCAATTTCGGGAGGAGAGGTGTCCTGATACCCCCCTTTTGAAAGAGTTCAAGTCGTAGGCAGGAGGAAATACAGATGAAGGAAGATTGTTCCAGAGTTTACCAGCGTGAGGGATGAAAGAGTGATGATGCTGGTTAACTTTTGCATAAGGGGTTTGGACAATGTAGGGATGATCATGAGTAGAAAGTCGTGTGCAGCGGGGCCGCGGGAGGGGGGGAGGCATGCAGTTAGCAAGTTCAGAAGAGCAGTCAGCGTGGAAATATCGATAGAAGATAGAAAGAGAGGCAACATCGCGGCGGAATTTAAGAGGTAGAAGACTATCAGTAGGAGGAGGAGAGCTGATGAGACGAAGAGCCTTAGACTCCACTCTGTCCAACAGACCTGTGTGAGTGGAGCCCCCCCACACGTGAGATGCATACTCCATACGAGGGCGGACAAGGCCCCTGTATATGGATAGCAATTGCGCGGGGGAGAAGAACTGGCGGAGACGATACAGAACGCCCAACCTCGAAAAAGCTGATTTAGCGAGAGAGGAGATATGAAGTTTCCAGTTGAGATTTTGAGTTAAGGATAGACCGAGGATGTTTAGTGTTGAAGACGGTGACAGCTGAGTATTGTCGAAGAATAGGGTATAGGTGTTTGGAAGATTGTGTCGAGTTGATAGGTGGAGAAACTGAGTTTTTGAGGCATTGAAGGACACAAGGTTCCTTCTGCCCCAATCGGAAATGATAGCAAGGTCTGAGGTTAAGCGTTCTGCAGCCTCCAGTCTGGAGTCGTGTACTTCCTGTTGAGAGGGTCTTCTATTGAAAGAAGTTGAATAATGCAGAGTGGAGTCGTCGGCGTATGAGTGGACAGGACAGTTTGTTATGGAAAGAAGATCATTGATGAATAACAGGAAGAGAGTGGGTGATAAGACAGAGCCCTGTGGAACGCCACTGTTGATAGGTTTAGGGGAAGAGCAGTGACCGTCTACCACCGCAGAGATAAAACGGCCGGAAAGGAAACTGGAGATAAAGGAACAGAGAGAGGGATAGAATCCGAAAGAGGGAAGTTTAGAAAGCAAAGACTGGTGCCAAACTCCATCGAAGGCTTTCGATATGTCTAGCGCAACAGAGAAAGTTTCACCGAAACGGCTAAGAGAGGATGACCAAGAGTCAGTTAAGAGAGCAAGAAGATCGCCAGTAGAACGCCCCTTGCGGAACCCATACTGGCGATCAGATAGAAGGTTAGAAGTGGAAAGGTGCTTTTGAATCTTCCGGTTAAGGATTGATTCAAAAGCTTTAGATAGACAGGAAAGTAAAGCTATAGGGCGGTAGTTTGAGGGATTGGAACGGTCACCCTTCTTAGGCACAGGCTGTACAAAGGCATACTTCCAGCAGGAAGGAAAGATAGATGTTGATAGGCAGAGACGAAAGAGTTTGACCAGGCAGGGTGTCAGCACAGAAGCACAGTTTTTAAGGACAATAGGAGGCACTCCATCAGGTCCATAAGCCTTCTGAGAGTTGAGGCCAGAGAGGGCATAGAAAACATCATTTGGAAGAATCTTAATAACAGGCATAAAGGAGTCAGAGGGGGGATGAGTAGGAGGAATATGCCCAGAATCGTCCAGGGTGGAGTTCTTACAGAAAGTTTGAGCGAAGGGTTCAGCTTTACAGACAGATGAGACGGCAGTGCTACCGTCAGGGTTAAGGAGAGGAGGGAAAGAGGAAGAAGTGAAATTGGAGGAGATATTTTTGGCTAGATGCCAGAAGTCACGGGAAGAATTAGAAGAAGCAAGGTGTTGACATTTTCTATTAATGGAAGAAGTTTTGGTAAGTCAGGAGGCCAGGAGCGATAGGACAGGATACAGAAATAAGGTTATGATCGGAGGAGCCCAACAGAGAGAACAGTTTGACAGAGTAAGCAGAAGGATTAGAGGTAAGGAAGAGGTCTAGAATGTTGGGCCTGTCTCCAAGACGGTCGGGAATACGAGTAGGGTGCTGAACCAACTGCTCTAGGTCACTGAGGAGAGCAAAGTTGAAGGCTTGTTCACCATGCTGGTCAGTGAAAGAGGATGAAAGCCAAAGCTGGTGGTGAACATTGAAATCTCCCAAGATGGAGATTTCAGCAAAGGGAGAGTGAGTCAAGATGTGCTCCACTTTAGAGTTCAAATAGTCAAAGAATTTTACATAGTTAGTAGAGTTAGGCGAGAGATAAACAGCACAGATGTATTTAGTAATAGAATGACAATGAAGTCTTAGCCAAATGGTGGAAAATTCAGAAGAGTCAAGGTCGTGGGCACGAGAGCAAGTGATGTTGCGCACGTAGGCGCAACATCCAGCTTTAGATTGAAATTTAGGATAGAGATAGTAGGAGGGAACAGAGTAGAGGTTGCTGTCAGTAGCCTCTAGCTAGGGAAAGAAGAAATGGAAAAGAAACAAAATACGGTGCAGGGATTTCTTTGTTTTCTTCTTTTGTTTTATCATATGGACAAAGAGTTAAGTGATTGGCTGACAGATGGAAGAAGTGACGTCTTAGAGAAACTATAAATGATGTGAAGGTTATAGAGGAAAGGGTACAAAACACTGTGTAAGGATTTTTTTTCTTAGAAGGGCATGAAGTAAAGTGATTGTCAGCTGGATGGAAGAGCTGACATGTCTCAGGAAAAGTATAAGTGACATGAAGGTTTAATAAATGCCAGAAAAAGAGGAAAGGGAACGAAAACAAATGACAGAGCAAGGTTTATTTTATCATCATTATATGGAAGAACTGATATGCCTCGGGGAAATCATAAGTGACATAAAAGTTATATAGACGCCAAGAAAGAAGAAAGAGAGGAAGGATAAAAGAAAAGGATGAACAGGAGGAAAGTAAAAGAAACGATATATATGTTTAAAAGTGGAATTTGTATTTATTAACAATCATGTGGCTAGTCTGATTTTGTTACTTCCACATCTCAGACAGAGTTAGTGAAAAGTGTTGGGCTTGCATAGAGCTAAATCGACACACCACAAACTCAGTCGTAAAATGTAATATAACAAAACCAATAAAACTAAGTAGCTACGCAGTGAAAAACGGGTTGAAAAAGACAAATCAACCGCATTGTTGTTGACGAAAACTAATACGGCGTTAAAAAAAAATCCGGTGAAAGAATACAACCTTTTTTTTTCACGTTAATAATAGCGATAAAAAGATGGCTGAGGAATTGATGGGAAAGTATAAATGACGTAGAGATTATAGATGCCATGATAGAAGAAACAGAGGAAAGGAAACAATAGCCGGTGAAGAGGAAGTAATAGAAAAGATGACTGACGAATTGATGGGAAAGTATAAATGGCGTAAAGATTATAGATGCCATGATAGAGGAAACCGAGGAAAGAAAAACAATAGCCGGTGAATAGGAAGTAATAGAAAGGATGCAGGTTTTTTTCTCGTTTATAACAGTTAAAGAAAAATCGTGATTAACACATAGATGGGTTAAAAGGAAAAGGGTAAAGAGGATAAAGAGTAAGAAGGGAGTGAGGAAAGAGAACAAGAGACGGTGAATAGGAAGAAATAAGATTAGATGTGAAAGATTTATATTTTGGTGGTAAGAATGGGAGTGACAGATGGATGGATTGATGGGCAAGAATAAGTGACGTAATGGTTATAGATGCGAGGAAGAGGAGGATCAAATAGGAAGAGAAAGAAAATATTACGGAAAAAAGGTAACCATAGTAGTAGTAGTAGTAGTAGTAGTAGTAGTAGTAGTAGTAGTAGTAGTAGTAGTAGTAGTAGTAGTAGTAGTAGTAGTAGTAGTAGTAGTAGTAGGAGTAGTAGTAGTAGTAGTAGTAGTAGTAGTAGTAGTAAAAGTAGTAATATTTGAAGAGGGATATGAGGAAAACAAGAGGGAAAAAGATGTGGTTTGAGACTAGAAGTGTACACGTCAAAGTGACATGCCTCGAGGGGTCATTATGGAGGCACTGTATCTGCCCCCCACCCCCCCTCCCCCCCCTTCCCGCCCTTTCTATCATCCTTAGTGTGGCAAGTCTATGTCCGGTGACACAGACAAACACAGACATGCTATTCAAAATGGAGCACGTGAGGCCTTGGATCCTTGAAGACACGTGACAGCCTCGCCATTGAACATACTCACTGTAATATAATATAATCTCTAGTCTCCAAGATCCTCGTCGTCTCACTAAACGCTTGCGAGACAAAACGTAAGCTGTTCTACTTAAAATTACATGGTGGCAGCGGTGGGATATTTGGAGCGAGTGTAATGTTACCCCTTAGAAACAGGAGAAGATAAGCGGCGGTAAAGACGGAAAGTTTCAGACAGTACGTGGGAAGGAGAAGGTGTAATGCCAATCCTTTTTCACAACTCAGCGTGTTCTTCGTAAGTCTGAATTGGTGGCAGCGGTAGGATATATTGAGAGTTTAATGTGACCCCGTAGAAACGAGAGAAGATAAGCGAAGGCAAAAATGGAAAATTGCAGACAAAGTACGTGGAATGGAGGTGTAATGCCAAACTCTTTTTTCACAACTCAGTCTCTTCTTCCTAAAAAAAAAAAGTTGATTATATTACCCCGAAGAAACAAGAGAAGATAACTGAAGGCAAAGGTACAAAGCTAGAGACAGAGTGAGCGGTAAGGAGAAGGTTCAAATCTGTTCTTCTTAAAATATAAATGGTGGCGGCGGTGGGATTTGTTAAGCGAGTGTAATGCGATACCGTAGAAACAAGAGAAGATAAGTGAAGGTAAAGGTACAGAGTTAAGGACATAATACGTGGAAAGTAGGTGTATTGCCAACCCCTTTTTATAACTCAACCTGCTCTTCCTAAAGCATAAATGGTGGCAGCGGTGGGATATATGGGTCAAATAGTTCAATAGCGTCACCCCTTAGAAACAAGAGAAGACAAGTGAAGGCACAGACGGAATCTTAGACAGCGTGGACGTAAAGGAGAAGGTGTAATGCCAACCCCTCTTCATAATTCAAGCTCTTCTTACTAAATCTAAAATGGTGGCAGCGATGGGAGAGTTTAAAGTGATCCCGTAGGAACAAGAGCGGATAAGAGAAGATACAGACGGAAACTTAGCCAGCGTGGGCGGTAAGGAGAAGGTTCAATGCCACCTATATAAAAAAGGGGCGCCATAACTCCCTAGACGATGATACGAGAGAGCCTTTGTAACGGCACCCAAATCTTCGGGTTGAGTTGTCGTTTTCTTGGAGTTTCTAGCGTGTGTGCGTAAGCGAAGAAAAGGTTTAAAGTGACCCCAAAAAACAACTGGAGCCATATTAATAGACGTTACCGGGAAGAGACTATAGACGGCGCGACAAGTATAGAGTTCTGATACCCCGGCGAGGAGGTGGAGGCGATGCACAACCTCTCTTATAGGCGACAGAAAGAAAAGAGCATCAGGCAATAGACGAAGCAAGAAGAGAACAACGCCACACACAAGAAAAGATGAAGCAAGGAAGCAAAACATAATTAGAACAAAAAGGAGGAGGCAGTAAATATTGGAGTGCAGAAAGAGGACACAACACAAAATAAATGATAAAGAAGGAAAACACGTGTAAAAGATAATAATTAGATGAGAAAAAGACGAAAACAGGAAATAATAGACCACGGGAATCAGAAAACAGAAGGGAACAGACAACAGAGAGCAGAAAACAGCAAACAATAGACAACAGAAAGCAGAAAACAGCAAACAATAGACAACAGAAAGCAGAAAACAGCAAACAATAGACAACAGAAAGCAGAAAACAGCAAACAATAGACAACAGAAAGCAGAAAACAGCAAACAATAGACAACAGAAAGCAGAAAACAGACGATAACAGACAACAGAAAGCAGAGAACAGGAAACAATAGACAACAGAAAGCAGAAAACAGCAAACAATAGACAACAGAAAGCAGAAAACAGCAAACAATAGACAACAGAAAGCAGAAAACAGACGATAACAGACAACAGAAAGCAGAGAACAGCAAACAATAGACAACAGAAAGCAGAAAACAGCAAACAATAGACAACAGAAAGCAGAAAAAAGACGATGACAAACAACAGAAAGCAGAGAACAGGAAACAATAGACAATATAAACAGTATAATACAACACTCAATAATAAACGATTTGCATAAGAATAACAGGCGATATATGAATAGATTAAATGGAAGGATGATGTGCAATTCTTCTTCATATAACCACCAGGAAAAAGAAAAAAAAACTCGATATATTAATGAGAAAAGAAGGAAAAAAAAAAAGACGTAAAACTCAAGCAAAACACGTCTTGACCTGGTCTATAAAAGGAAAACAAAAAAAGGCAAAAATGTTGAGAGGAAGAAAAATAACGTTCAAACAAGAAAAGAAGAAAAAGATGGATAAATAGATAGATACATAGATGAATAGATTGAGATTGATAGAAAGATGGAGATGGAATAAAAAAGAGAAAATTACCGTAGAATCAAGAAAAGAAGGAGCAGAAAAAATAAATAAATAGACAGACATGAATATAGAGATGCAAAAAATGGATGATTATTATACAAACAAAGAAAAGAAGAGAGAACTAGAGAGACAAATAGAGAAAAAAAAAAGAGAAAAAAGAGAAAATGGAAAAAAGAGAAAAAGAGAAAGGAGGAAAAGAGAGAGAGAGAGAATAAGAGAAAAAAGAAGTGGTTTGTGTTTGGAACTTGCGAAGCTAAATGAACAGCGTGTCTTTGTGTTATGAAGCTTCACTTGCAGGGCGGGAAGAGAAATGAAGCAGCGAAGCAAAATCAAAATATGTTCTGTTGCGGAGAGAGAGAGAGAGAGAGAGAGAGAGAGAGAGAGTATATATGCATACCTTCAGGAATAGGAAACACTCTCTCTCTCTCTCTCTCTCTCTCTCTCTCTCTCTCTCTCTCTCTCTCTCTCTCTCTCTCCTTGCCAAACGTGTGATCTTACAAATGCAATCCAACCTTACCCCTCCCCCCCCTCCACCCTTACCCCCTCCTCCTCTCTCCCCCCCTCCTCTCGACACCTGTAATTTAGCACCTTTTCTCTCCCCTCCTCCCCCCTCTTCCTCCTCCTCCCTCCCCCTCCCCCCCTCCTTTTCCTCTCACCTGCTTTTGTTCGGTCACTAAAAACCTTCGATTGGGTTGTAAATGAGGACTGTCTGGCCTTTGTGCTCTCTGTCTGTCTGTCTGTGTGTCT
>NC_066568.1:6894210-6911710 GCF_024679095.1 Eriocheir sinensis
AGGAAGGGAAGATGGAAGAAAAAAATGAAAAGTTAAGGAAAAGGAAGGGAAGGGAAGGGAAGGGAAGGGAAGGGAAAATAAGGGAAGGGAAGGGGAGGGGAAAGGGAGAGGAAGGGAATAGGGAAAAAAAAAGTTAAGGAAAAGGAAGGGAAGGGAAGGGAAGAGAAGGGAAGGGAAAGGAAGGGAAAGGAAGGGAAGGGAAGGGGAGTGACAGAAAACGGCAATATATGAAGGGGAGGGAAAAAAAGAAAAGACGGAAAAAGAAAAAGGAAGGGAAGAAGAGGAATAGAAAAGAAAGGGAAGGAAAGGGAAAGGAGAGGAAGGGAAGGGAAGGGGAGTTAGGGAGAAAGTGTAAAATATAGAAAGGGAGGGAAAGGAAGAGGAAGAGGAAGGGGAAGGAAAAGAAGAGGAAGAAGGGGAAAGAAAGTAGAAGGGATGGAAGAGAAAAGGGTGTGAGAGAGAAAAAAAACATATATAAAGGGAAAGCAAGAGAAAGAAAAGAGGGAAGATAAGGAAGAGGAAGAAGAAGAAGGAAAGGGAATGAAAAGAAGAAGAGAGGGAAGAAAAGGAAGAGGAAGAAGAAGAAGGAAAGGAAAAGAAAGAGAAAGAAGAGAGGGAAGATAAGGAAGAGGAAGAAGAAGGAGAAAGGAAAGGAAAAGAAGAGAGGGAAGAAAAGGAAGAGGAAGAAGAAGAAGGAAAGGGAAAGAAAGAGAAAGAAGAGAGGGAAGAAAGGAAGAGGAAGAAGAAGAAGGAAAGGGAAAGAAAGAGAAAGAAGAGAGGGAAGAAAGGAAGAGGAAGAAGAAGAAGGAAAGGGAATGAAAAGAAGAAGAGAGGGAAGAAAAGGAAGAGGAAGAAGAAGAAGAAGGAAAGAGAGGGAAGAAAGGAAGAGGAAGAAGAAGAAGGAAAGGGAAAGAAAGAGAAAGAAGAGAGGGAAGATAAGGAAGAGGAAGAAGAAGAAGGAAAGGGAAAGAAAGAGAAAGAAGAGAGGGAAGAAAAGGAAGAGGAAGAAGAAGAAGAAAGGAAAGGAAAAGAAGAAAAAAGAAGATAGCACCATAGATAGATTAACAGGCCTATCATTATTACTTCTTCTAAACCAGAGTAACATTAGCCATCTTCCAATCAATACAGACTCTGCCATCTCACAAAAACACGTTAAATAAGAATGTGGGAGAACTGAGCAGCTCCTAATTTGACCCTGTAAGAAGCTTAGGATACGGGTAATTAGGAGGAGAAGAGAGGAAAAGGAAGTAATTAAGAAAGGTAGGGAAGAGGAGACGAAGGGAGAGATAGAGAATAGTAGGGGAAAAAAAGGGAACAAGCAACAAAAGGAAAGGAGAAGAGTGGAAAGGGAAAAGGGATAAGGAAGAGAAGTAACAGAGAATCGAAGGAGGAGATAGAGAAGAGAGGAGAGAGAAAGGAAAGTATGGGAAAGGAGAAAAACAACAACAAAAAAGGATATAAGGTAGAAGAGAGAAGAGGAAGGGGGAGAGGGAAGGGACGGGAAGGGAAGACTAAGGAAGAGATAGGGAAGGGAAGGGAAAAGAGGGGAAAGTATCGGTGACAAGAGAGATTAGGAGAGAATCGGAAGGGGTGAAGGGGAGAGATAAGAGAGAAGGAGGGGAGGAGAAGGGAAAGTGATGGGAAGAGAGAAACAGAGGAAAGGGAGAGAAAACAGGGGAAACTACGGAAAAAATGACAAGAAAGAAAAGAAGGAGAGGGGAAGAGGAAGGGAGGGAGCGGGGAGGGAGAGGGGAGAGCAACAGGAGGGTAAAGGGAAGTGATGGGAGGAAGGGAAAAAGAAGGGGAGAAGAAGGGGAAAATACGAAGAATGAAAAAAAAACAAGAAACAGAAGAAGAGGGAAAGAAAAGTAGAGTAAAGGGAGGGAGATTAAGAGGGGAGAGAAAAAGACGGGAAAGTGAGGGGAGACAAAAACAAAGGAAGGGGAGAGGAAGGAGGGGAAAAATAATGAAGACAAGAAAGAGTAGAAGGAAGAGGAGGGAGTGAATGGAGGGAAAGGGGAGAGGGGAGAGAAATGGGAGAAGAAGGGAACTTGAGGGGAAAAAACAGGGGAAGGGGAGAGGAAGAAGGGGAAAACAAGGAAAACAAGAAAGAGGAGAGGGAAGAAAAATGAATGAATGAATGGAGAGAAAGGGGAGAGGGGAGATAAAGAGGAGAAGAAGGAAAAGTGAGGGGAGACAAAAAGAGAAGGAAGGGGAGAGTAAGGAGGGGAAAATAAGGAAGACAAGAAAGAGGAGAGGGAAGAGGAAGGAGTGAATGGAGGGAGAGGGGAGAGGAGAGAGGGGAGAGAAAGAGGAGAAGGGAAAGTGCGGGGAGACAAAAAAAGAAGGAAGGGGAGAGGAAGGAGGGGAAAACAAGGAAAATAAGAGGAGAGGGAAGAGAAAGTAGTGAATGGAGGGAGAGGGGAGAGGAGAGAGGGGAGAGAAAGAGGAGAAGGGAAAGTGCGGGGAGACAAAAAGAGAAGGAAGGGGAGAGGAAGGAGGGGAAAATAAGGTAGACAAGAGGAGAGGAGTGAATGGAGGGAAAGGGGAGAGGGGAGAGAAAGTGGAGAAGAAGGGAAAGTGAGGGGAGGAAGAAAGAGAAAAAGGGGAGGTAAAAATAGACAGTCCAGCCATTCTCGTCGTCCGTCAGACATGTTGAAGGTTAAAACAGACATAATATTTTTTTAAGTATTTACAAGTGTCAATCAGATGAAACGAATACCTGTCTGTCTGTCTAGCTGTCTGTTTGTCTATTTGTCTGTCTAGTTACCTGCCAGCTTGTTTGTTTGTGTGTTTGTATGTGTTTGTGTATATCTTTTTTTTGTTTTGTTTATTTCTCTTTATTTTTTTTCTCTATCTCTTCCGCTGTTTCTTCCTTCATCTTCTCCTCCCTTTCTCCTTCTTCCTGATTTTCTCTCTCCCTCCTCCCCTCTCTCACTCGCTCACACCCATTATCTTCTTTTCTTTATCTCCCCATTCACTCTTCTTCTCCTTAATCACTCCCTTCATCTTTAACTACCTTTCTCATTACTTCATATATTTTCTCCCTCACCTCCTCCACTCTCTCTCTCTCTCTCTCTCTTCCTCCATTCATTCCTCTTTTTCTCTTCCTTTATTCCTCTCTCCACATTTTGCTCCCTCCCTCATTTATCACGTATTTTGTCCCTCCCTCACTGAAACACTTATCCTCTTTTTCCTCTCTTCCTTTATTTCTCTTTTCCTCTTTTCCCATTCCTTTATTCTCTTACCCCTTCTCTCTTTCTCCCTCCCTTATACACCCACATTCATTCACATTTTTCTTCCTCTTTTCCTATATCCTGTTCTCCCATATTTATTCCTCACGTATTTTCTCCTTCCTTCCCTCTTTCACTCATTCACACTCGACTCTTTCTTTTATCTTTTCTTTTCTTTTATTCTTTCCTCTATTCTATTTTCTCCCTTTATCCCTCACGCAACCCTCTCTCTCTCTCTCTCTCTCTCTCCCCCCCTACAGAGGATTGAATGGCCTTACTCGTTCACACTTATCTTCTTCCTCTTTTCCTATATCTCTCCCTCCCTCCCTTCCTCCTTCCCTCCCTTATTTCCTAACACATTTTCTCCTCCCTTCCCTCACTCAGCCCATCTCTTTTCTCTCTCCCTCTACAGAAGAATGAGTGCCCCAAACGACTCATCGCCTGCAAGCACTGCGAGCTGGAGGTGACGGCGAGCGAGCTGCAGAAACACATTGAGTACTGCGAGGCGCGGACGGAACGGTGCAAGGGCTGCACCAAGTATGTGCAGGTCAAGCACCTCCAGTTCCACTACGCCAATGACCACCGCTACCTCAGGCCAGAGGATAAAGGTGGGTACACGGGGGGATGGAGTGCCGGTAGAGGTGTGCAAGGAGCGCTGAAATGGCGTGACCAGGTGTGTGGATGGGGTGGATGGGTGCACAATGTGTTAACTTTAAACGCCTGACGGTATAGGTACGTACAGTTGTTGTTAGTCAAGGAATCAATCAATCAATGGGAGCAGGTGTCGGGGTGCACGTCGTCTCCCCCATCCTACGACACACAGCCCGTGGGTCTCCATGCAGGCTCCCTTCTCATTCTTAGTGCCTCCTGGCCGACTTGCTCAGGCCATGAACTCCGTGGGCGTCCCTTTGGCCTCCTCCACTCAGGGTTGTCTCTTATAGAAACAACCCGGTGAGCAAGGTCGGCTTCTGGGTAGCGTGCCACGTCGGCGTTGACGGACCATGCAGGTAATATATGTCGAATCAGTCTCACGGAGTAGTCGCCGGTTTGACACAAAGTTATTCCAGCGATGTCCCATGATTCTGCGTAGACACGTATTACCAAAGTGAAAAAAGAGCGTGGGAAAGTATGTGGAGGGTGTGTGGAAAGGTATAAAGTATATGAAATTCAACCCCTCTGAATATCTGTGTATATCAATGTAAACCAGTGGCTTTCTTCTTAACTTTCATTTCCTCATTGAAACCTTCTCTTTATTCCTCTCCATCTTGTTTTGCTTTCCATCCAACACCCTCTTACTCACTCCTTCATCCCTCCGTCTCCCTCCCTCAGCCGGCCGGAGTGGTTCAGACGATGAGGGCAGCGAGGAGTGCCCCATCTGCCTGGGCCCCTTCACGCTGCCGCTGGCCCTGGAGTGCGGCCACACCTTTTGCATGGTCTGCGTCAAGGGCATCGCCAACACCACCAAGAACTGTGCCATCTGCCGCCGAGATATACCCAGAGACATGCTGATGGACGTGAGGTGAGTGTGTGTGTGTGTGTGTGTGTGTGTGTGTGTGTGTGTGTGTGTGTGTGTGTGTTTCCCTTGTCCGTTTATCTTTTCTTTCCTTTTAATATCTCGACATTTCTTTTCTCTAATCTTCTCTCCATCCCTTCATTTCTATCTCCCCTTCTCCTTCGCTTTCCCTTCATATCTCTCCTTCCCTTTTTCCCTAACCTTCTCTCCCTCCCTCCCTTTCCATCTCCCCTTTAACCTTTTCTTTAACCTACTTGTATCCCTCCTTTTCTTCCTCTCTATCTAACTCTTCTCTAAGCTTCCCTTCACCCCTCTCTTTCCCTTTTTCCCTAACCTTCTCTCCATCCCACCCTTTCCATCTCCCCTTTCCCTCCCCTTTCTCCTTCCCTTTAACCTACTTGTATCCCTCCTTTTCTCCCTCTCTATCTAACTCTTCTCTAAGCTTCCCTCCACCCCTCTCTTCTCCCCCTCTTCTTTTTAACTTTCTCTACATACCTATTGCACTATCTCTCCCTTTCGCTCCTTTTCCAAGCCTTCGTTCCTCCCTCCTTTCCCCTCTTCCTCTCTCTTCTTTCTCTAACACTCCTCCGTCTCCCTCTCATCAGGTTTTTCTATTTTAACTTTCCCTACATACCACTTTCACTATCTCTCCCTTTCGCTCCGTTTCCAAGCCTTCGTTCCTCCCTCCTTTCCCCTCTACCTCTCTCTCCTTTCTCGAGCACTACCCCGTCTCCCTCTCTTCAGGTTCTGCCGCGAGGAGGACATCATTAAGAACTATGTCAATAAGCCAAGGAAGAAGAACACGAGGAGCCACAGTGTCCCCAACCGCTCCTCGTCCTCCCCCTCCACCTACACCACCACCACCACCACCACGCCCACCCGCAGGCTCGTCCACCACACCACGCAGGACTATGACGGTGTGTGGATAAGAGAGAGGGGATTAAGTGTGTGTGTGTGTGTGGGAGGATGGTGGGTGTGATGACGTGATTGGGAGGGAAGGGGGGAGAGGGTGTATGTGGGGGGGAAGGGTGTTGTATGTAGAGGGGAATGGGAAGGGGTGTGTGTGGGGGGTGGGCGGAGGGGAGGGTGAAAGGGTGTGTATGTATGTATGGGGGTGACGGGGGAAATGTGTGAGGGGGGGCTATTTAAGTGTGTGTGTGTGTGTGTGTGTGTGTGTGTGTGTACCTATGTGCGTTGGGAGAGCGTAGGACACCTTACTTTCTGGGCCTTTACCCGCTGGACATATTTCCCCCTTCGGATGTTTTCCCCTCTTCTATACACCAAGTTTTCCGCTGCCCCGGTGCTTAGTTTCGTAACTTCGTTCCGGCGTCGTCTGCCTCTTTTCTCTCCACGGACTTGGAATGTGCACGGCGTTACTCTGCATGGCAGGAGGCGCGGCACAGACAGGCAACACGTGGGAGCTGGAGTCACGCGTTCTCTCACTTAGTTGGCCACAAGCATCCATCTTTGGCGACACCCATTGATTTATTAAGGGAAGGCTGTTTTTAATGTCCCGTGTCCTGCTTCAGGATGAACGTGGTCAACAACAACAACAACAACAACAAAAAAAAACCGTTAAAGTCCACAAGGCAAATCCAGGAGTAGGTCTTTGTTATATGCGTAGCTCGACGGGGTGGAATGAAGACTGTACCTCAAACTTCGAGGGGTGTTGGCCACTGTACTAGACCTTAGATATAAGACAGTATAGCTTATCCTCACCCTTGATGCATATATTATTTTATCAGACTTTTATACATCCAGTACATCCCTGCATATAGGGGTACAATACAATTCAAGTTTCAGGGTTTTTTCGGTTCTGACACACTGTCTTCAACTCTACATATATTAATTAATGTAGGTAACATTCAATTATCAGTTCGTGTTTTAATTTTCTGGTTAATAATATATACCGTATTCGACCCTACACTTATAAATGTACTAAATATATCAGTCATAAAGTTTTCCCAGCATTGGTCGGAGGCAGCCAGCACCGTTTTTTAGTTGTTGTTTGTTTCTACATGAGTTTGGGATGCCACTGGACCTCCACGACAACCCTGGCAATGATCCGTTGAGACAAACAAAGAAACATAACTCTTAATGTTCAGATAAATGAGAAAGAGGGGAAAATGCCTGGAGGGGGAAATGTCCAAAGTGGAGTATATCCAGGGGGGGATTTTGTCAGGGGGGAATATGTGCGTCACCGTGTGTTTTGGGACCTCTGTGTGTGTTTAAATGCAGACTTTATACGATAATATGAAATGCGGCAACTCTACTTTTACAACAACAACTACTTCTACTCCTACTACTACTACTGCAATTACTACTGTAGACACCCTTTAATATTACTTCCATCATTATTATTATTATCCTTTTTTCAGACATGGTCAACGCTCTCCTATCCTCCCGCACCTCCTCCACCTCCTACAGATACCAGCGCCCCGCCAACACCCACACCCCACCCTCCTACACCCCCTACTCCACCTCCACCACTTCCTCCACCACCACCACCACCACCTCCTCCTCCTCCTCCTGCCAAGACTCCTGCCAAGACTCCTGCAAGCCTGAGAAGGAGAGTAACACAAATGATGATTGCTGTTGCTCCTCCTCCTCCTCCTCTTCTTCCCATTCCACCCCGTCTTCCTCCCCATCCTCCTCCTCTTCCTCCTCTACCACCACGACGACCACCACGGCCTCCACTCGACCTATCACCACTACCCGCTCCTCCTCCTCCACTTCCACCTCTTCCCCCTCCTCCTCCACTCCAAGAACCACGACCACCACCACTGCAAGAACCACCACAGCCTCCACCAGACCGCAGACCTCCACCTCCCCCTCCTCCTCCTCCTCCTCCTCCTCTTCCACCTCCTCCTCCACCTCATCCTCTCCCAACGGTGCTCGCCCTCGAAGACCGACCTCGCTCGCCCTTGAGACTATGGCGACTTTGAGCTCTCTTTCCAACGCCACAAGTCCCTCTCGAGATGAAGGTGAGATAGATAGATAGAAAGAAAGATATAGACACAAAGAGTATGCTTCGTTTAATGTTCTTTTCGCTTTCATTTTAAGAGTTATATGGTTACAATGTGTTCCTTTAAGATGTTCCAATGTTTCTCTAGGCGTTAAGATAGATAGATAGATAGAAAGATAGACAGATATAGACACAAAGGGTATGTTTCGTTTTATGTTCTTTTAGCTTTCATCTTTAGAGTATATATCGCTACAATGTGTTCCTCTAAGATATTCCAATGTTCCTCTAGGCGTTCACTCTCTCCGTTTATCCTAATGATGCACTTTCTCACTCTCTCACACTCTCCGCCCATCCTAATTTCACCTTCCTCCTCTCCCTCACTCTCTCACACTCTTCCTCTCTTTCTCTCATACCTGGCTTTTACCTTCTCTCTCTCTCTCTCTCTCTCTCTCTCTCTCTCTCTCTCTCTCTCTCTCTCTCTCTCTCTCTCTCTCTTCTTTCATGTGCTTCATCACTCTTCCACTTTGTCTCTCCCACTCACACCCTCTTTTTTCCACTTTTCTTTCTCATCCTCTTCTCCCCTTTCTCTCCTATAACTTATCCGTCTGTATCTTTGTGTATTTCTCTTCTCTTTCCCTTTCTTCCCTTTCTCTCATACCTGGCTTTTATCTTCTTCTCTCTCTCTCTTCCTTTCTTTCATGTGCTTTATCATTCTCCCATTCCGTCCCTCCCACTCACACCCGTTTTTGACCTTTTCTTTCTCTTCTTCTTCGCCTCTTTCTCTCCTATAACTTATCCGTCTGTATCTTTGTGTATTTCTCTTCTCTTTCTCTTTCTTCCCTTTCTCTCATATTCGCATAATGTCCAGAACTCACACTCTCCCCACCCATCCCGTACATTCCCTCCTCCCCCTCCTCATATCCCTATTATACTCTCCCACCCTTTCTATTTCCACCTCCTCTAACACCCCATCCCACACTCACACCCTCCCTCCTTCTCCCCCTCATACCCCATCACACTCTCTCCCCCCATCCGATTTCCACCCCCCCTCCCTATCACTCTCTCTTTCCCTCTCACACCCTCCCTCTATCCCTCAACTTGCCAACCACACTCCCACCCTTCCTCTCTCACTCTCACTCACACACTAGCACACTCTCCCCGCTCAGCCTAATAGCACTCTCCTCTTCAGCCCTTCCCCTCCATGACTCCCTCCCTCCCTCCGCAGAAAACAAGCGGACGCGACCCCCAAGGAACGCCACGCAGGAGCAGTATGACCGGTGGCTCGCCTTCCAGCTGGCCAAGGCGGAGGACGACCTTCCCGCTGAGGAGTTCAACAGGAAGCACCGGCCCACGACCTTCAAGCGCTCCCAGTCCATGCCAGAGAGACCGGTGAGGAGGGGAGGCTAGGCAGGAGGGGAGGTAGGGTAATGGCAAGGGAAGAGTGGGGGAGAAGAAGGGAGAAAGGGGAAAGGGAAGGGAGAATTTGTAGTGGGTGTCGTTGAAGGGGGAGAGAGGGTAAGGGGGGTGATGGAGGGGGCGATGGGAGGGGGGAGTGGAAAGGGAAGGGTTGGCAGGGGAAGAGGCAGGGAAGGATTAGGAATGGTAAATGAAATGGGAATGGTGACAATGGTGAGAGGGAAGGTGACACAGCCGACACTCATGTTCTCAGTAATTTTCCGCGCATATCACAACAACAACAACAACAACAACAACAACAACAACAACGACTTCCCTGACAAACACTCCCTCTCACCCCAACAGGAAACCTCATCAAGCAGTGAAAGTGATTCCGAGGACTCAGACGGCCCTTCCTCCTCCACCCGACGCAGCACCCGACGCCCCCCCGCCTCCCCCAGACACCCCGCCTCCTCCTCCTCCTCCTCCTCGGCCTCCTCCTCCTCCTCCACCACGCCCATCAGCAAGTCCTCCAGCGACTCCAACGCGACCAGCAGCGGCAGCAGCGTCCTGAGCACCGGCGCGCGGCCCAAGAACACGAGGCTCAAGAAACGGGTGTCATTTAGGGAGGAGACGGTGAGTGGGGGGGAGTGGGAGGGGACATGTGTGGGTGGGGAGGGGGGGGGGATGCGTGTGTGTGGGGGGGGAGGGGGGGAGGGTTTGTGTGTGTGTGTATGGGGGGGGGGCGGTTTGTGTGCTGTGTGTGTTTTCTTCGTTTTTCTTTCTGAGTGTTTTTTTCTGCCTTTTCTTCATCTTTGTCTTCTTTGTCCTCTTAGTCTCTTTCTGTGTGTCTTTCTTCTTGTTTATTCTTTGTCCTGTTTGTCTGTCTTCCTATGTTTGGTTGTCTCTCTGTTCTTCTTTGTCTTTGGGTTCTTTCTCTTCCTGTCACTCTGTCTTCATCTGTCTCTTTGCCTCTCTCTGTCTTTCTCAATCCCCCTAACCCCCCTCCCCCCTCCCCCCAGACTCCCGTGCGTCGCGAGGCCCCCGTGCTGCTGCCGTGTGAGTTTTGCGACGAGATGTTCCCCGAGCGTGACCTCATGCGGCACCAGACCAGCTGCGAGAAGAACGAGACCCAGCTGCCGCGCGCCTCCCGCCTCACGCCGCGCCCCACGCCCGTCGGCAGCCCCACCACCTTCAGCCCCTCCTCCTCCACGTCCTTCATCCCCTCCTCCTCTTCCTCCTCCTCCTCCTCAGTCGTCAGCCCCTCCTCCTCCACCACCTTCAGCCCCCGTACCCCTGCCGCCCCCGCCGCCCCCGCCACCCAAGCCACCCCAACCTCCCGTCCCGCCCTCACCTCCACGCCCCGACGCACCCCAGCCAGAACGGAGAGCAGGGAAAGCCCCGCCCCAGCCCCTGCCCCACGGAGGAGCCCCCCGCTCAGCCCCCCGCCCACATCCGCCACGCCGCCCCCCGCCACCATCACCATCGTGGACCGGCCCCCCCAGCCCCCCTCCGTGGTGGTGTCGGCGGCCAACGCGCGGCCGTTCAGCGAGTCCCCGGCACCCAGCGCCTCCACCAGCAGCGCCTCCGTCTGCACCTCGCCCTCCACCAGCAGCTCGGCCTCGCCGGTGCCCGCCCCCGCCTCCGCGCCGCCCGACACGCCCACGACGGACGCCGAGCTGGACCTGGAGGAGGACACGCCCTACATGCGCCCCCGCCGCGGCCGCCTGCTGTCCTCCGCCATCTTCTCCTGGCGCAGCATCTCCGCCACGGGGGCCGCCTCCCGCCGCGGCTACGTCCGCTCCAACACGGCGCCGCTGGAGGACACGGGCGTGGACGAGGACGAGGACGCCGCCGCCCCGCCCGTCCTCACCAGCATGTCCGCCACGCAGCTGCCGCCCACCTCCAAGAGCCCCGAGCCCGCCGCCTCCCCCGCGCCCACACGCCGACACGCGCCCTCCCCGCCCCCCGCCACGTCCCCCACGGCACGCAGGAAGGCCCCCTCCCCGCCCAGGCCGCAGCCCCCAGCCTCTCCCCCGCAGCCCCAGGAGCAGCAGCGCCCCGAGTCTGTCTTCATCAAGAACCCCAACAAGTACCGCGCACCACCGCCACCACAGCCACAGACACAACCACAGACACAGCCACAGCCACAGACCAAACCCACGGAAGCACAGCCACAGACAACACAGCCACAGCAAACACAGACTAAACCTCAAGTACCACCACCACCACCACAGCAACAACAACAGCAACAACAGCAAGAACGAACTAAACACACCTCTATCTCCTCCTCCACCACCTCCCTCGCCTCCATCACCTCCTCCCGCAAGGCCGCCGCCCCCCAGCCCCCCACGCAGAAGCAGGGCGAAGTGAAGGTCGAGGGGAAGGTCGAGGGGAAGAGCGAGAGCAAGCAGGTCAATGGGTTCCGCTTCGATAGCCAGCCAATGATGAAAGGCGTGGTGGAGGACGGAATACCTTGTGAGTTTTGCAGCAAGGTGTTACCGAGGAGCAAGTTTCAAAGCCACCAGGTGAGTGTGTGAATGGGTGCATATGTGTGGGAGTGAGTAAATGGGTGAGTGAGTGTGTGTTTGTGTGTTTGGGGAAATGAGTTAGTTAATGAATGTTTGGGTGAGTGAGTGAGTGAGTGGCTGAGTGACTAAGTGAATGTTTGGGTGTTTGAGTGAATGAGTATTTGAATCAGTGAGTGTTAGGGTGAGTGAATGAGAAAGTGTGAGTCTAGGTGAATGAATGAATGAATAGGAGAGTGAATAAGTAAACAATTGTGTGTATATGAGTGAGTATGTTAGGTAGTGTGTGAGCGAGTGAGTGAGTGAGTGAGTGAGTGCGTGTGTGTGTGTGAGTGCGTGGGCGAGGAGTTACATCATTCCACGGTTAGGTAATGCGTTGTTTATGATCATTTTGGCGTAAAACATTAGCGTAACAAGATCAGGCTTTCCATTAATCACCTGTCCAGTATTGGCTCCCTCACCGCTGTGTTTGGCGCGGAACACATAATAGAACAACATTCATTATTTTCTCCAGCTTAATTTATTGGAAAGCTCCGTGGCTATTAAGCTTAATTACAAAAGTATCGCAAATTTTGTCCCATCATTTTTGTAACGCCCAGCCATTAGTAAATATTTTCCCTTTCCTTCATTCATTCATTCATTCAGTCAGTCAGTCAGTCAGTTAGTCAGTCAATCAGTCAGTAAGTCAGCCACCCAGTATCTCCTCTTACAAGTTAGTTAAGAAGCCAGTCAGTCAGTCAGTCAGTCAGCCAGCCAGTCAGTCAGTCAGTCAGTCAGTAAGTCAGCCAGCCAGCCAGTCAGTCAGTCAGTCAGTCAGTAAGTCAGCCAGTCAGTCAGTCAGTCAGTCAGTAAGTCAGCCAGCCAGTATCTCCTATTACAAGTCAGTTATCCAGCCAGTTAATAAGCCAGTCAGTCAGCCAGCCAGTCTCTCCCCTCACACGTTAGTCAGTCAGTCAATAAGTCAGTCAGCCACCCAGTCTCTCCCCTCACACGTTAGTCAGTCAGTAAATAAGTCACTAAGTCAGCCAGCTAATTCCTCCTTTCACATGTGTCAGTTAGTCAGTCAGTCAGTCAGTCAGTCAGCACTTTTTCATTGTACAATTCAGCCAGCCAGTCAGTAAATGAGTCAGTAAGTTCCTCCCTCCGTGAGTTTATTCAGTCAGTCAGTCAGTTAGTCATTTAACCTCTCTTATTCTAGTCAGTGAGCCGCCATGCCAGCCAGTCAGTCAGTTAATTTATCTTTCCCCTCCCACAAGAGCAGAATATGGGAGCAAATATCAATACAAATAAGTAGAAAACATAAGTAAAAACACTTCGGAAAGAATACAAAGAAAAGAACAAATAGGAAAGAACATATAGGAAAGAACAAACACCTAAAAACAGAAGGGTAAAAGGATATAGATAAGAATAAACAGATAAAAAAAAAGTAAAAAAAAGCTTAAATGACACACCCCAACCTTCTCAGAACATGTGTGAGGCGACAACTAGACCACCAACCCTTCGCCCAACATCCCCTGGACCGGCGGAAAAGACCAACAGACCCGCCCCGCCCGTGGATAAGCCCGAGAAGGCCCGAAGCCCCATCCCTGCCAGACACAAGAAGGGTCCCGCACCGCCCCCGCCCCCGGTCGAAGAGCCCAGAGAGAGAGAAACATCGAAGTCCAAGGAGTCATCGAAGTCCACCAAAGAGTCATCGAAGTCCACCAAGGAGTCGAAGTCCACAAAGAACGATGAGAGAGCAAAGAGAGAATCGTCACCCCTTAGAAATAGAATGGAAAGGTGAGGATAGGGGGAAGGGAAAGGAAGAGAGGGAGAGAGGGGGTAGGGAGAGAAGAAGAAGAAAGAGAAATGAAGGGTGTGAGAGAAGAGGATTGGGGAGAGGGAGAGAGAGGAAAAAAGAAAAAGAAAAAAAGGGTGAGAGAGAGAGAGAGAGGAAGAGAGGAACAGAAAAGAATGGTGAACGAGAGAGAACTGAGGGGTGAGAAGGAGAAGAATAGAAGAGAAGGGGAAAGGGAGAATGAACGAGAGAGAAAGGGCATCCATGTATTTTAAAAGCCAAATGAACAAACAAACATACAAACAAAACACTAAGGAATCAGATACACGCACACACACACACAAACACACACACTCTCCATCCCACTCAAAACACACCCAATCACCCACACCCACGCACCTCTAACACCTCTTCTCACGCACTCCCTCCCGCCCACTCCGCAGGTCCCACTCCACAAAACACAAAGGAATCAGAAACACACACACAAACACACACACACTCTCCTCCCCACTCAAAACACAGCCACTCACCCACACCCACGCACCTCTTAACACCTCACGCACTCCCTCCTGCAGGTCCCACTCCGTTATGGACGAGCGAGTGTGCTACAGCGAGAAGGTCCGCCTCAACAGACACCTCACCAGGACCAACAGCATCAAGGAGTCCAGTTCGCGGGGCAGCCTGTACAAGGAGGCGGCGCAGCGGGCTCAGAGGTCCTACTACAGCCCTAGCCCGAGCCTCTCCCGAAGGTGGAGCTCCCGAGAAGTGGTCCACGGCAACAATATTGACTCTTCGTCGTCTTTCTCGACCAACTGCTGGAGTGGAAGTAGCAGTAACCTCTATACCGGGTCCTCCTATACCTCCTCCACCCCGTACTCCTCGTCAGGGTACTCCGCAGGGCACGGTTGGAGCGGCGCGGGGTCACATTTCCTGCTGCGGGATGATGTGAGGTCAGGGTCAAGCAGCGGGGTTAGATACACTGGGTCATCTTCGGCTTCTTGTTCTGCTGCCGCCGCCGCCGCCGCCGCTGCCGCCTCCTCCTCCAGTTATTACGGTGAGCCTTCTTTTGTTTTTTGTTTTTGTTCTCTTCATTATTTTCTTTCTTATTTTCATTATCATCCAGGGTATTATCATATTCATTTTTTGCATTATTTTTTTTATCATTTTTCACTTGTTAATTCCTGTGTTCAATGTCTGTCTTATCTTCTATTTTTTTATCTTTTTATTTTTTTTATTTTCCTTTTTGTCATCCTCATCATTATCATCATCAACAACATCATCATCTTTTTCTTCTTTTTCATCTTCTTTTTCTTCTTCTTCTTCTTCTTCTTCTTCTTCTTCTTCTTCTTCTTCTTCTTCTTCTTCTTCCTCTTCTTTTTCTTCTTCTTCTATCAATGTATTTTTAAGCCTCCACATCTCTCCCTTTCTCCTCTCCTCTCTTTCACACACACACACACACACACACACACACACACACACACACACACACGCCGCGCACACACCTTTAACACAGCTAATTAATCTCAAATATGATATCGAGTTTGCTTAATTATGTAACTTGCGTCCCATTCGTTTATTCTCGCGTTTATTCTTCGTTTTCTTTAATTCACCACCACCACCACCACCTTCACCACCACCACCACCTTCACCACCACCACCACTATCATGACCACCACCACTATCACCATCACCACTATCTATATTATTACCCTCATATAGATAGATAGATAGATAGATAGATAGATAAAGAAAATCAACTCCAAAAAACGAAAGCATTTTACTCCCCCATCAAAATAAATTTCACCTCCTCCTCCTCCTCCTCCTCCTCTCCTCCTCCTCCTCCTCCTCCTCTCCCCACCTAAGTCCCTCCATTAATCTTTCCTCCCTATTATCCCTCCCTTCCCATAATCTCTTAAGTTATGCACAATCTATTCTCTCTCTTCCTCCATCCATCTATCTATCTATCTATCTATCTATCTATCTATCTATCTATCTTCAGACTTATCACCTTCATTTCCATTCACAACCTTCATGTTAATCTTATATCGAGAGTGAGAGTGAGATAAATAGATAGACAGATAGACAGATAGATATACAGGCAACAGAGAAATGGATAGCTGGATTGAAACTGAGAGAGAGAGAGAGAGAGAGAGAGAGAGAGAGAGAGAGAGAGAGAGAGAGAGAGAAGGTGCTAGTAACGTAATCCTTATTCCCCAGGTGGTCTCAGGTACAGGGAGCGGAGCGTGAGCCGCGCCAGACCCGCCTCGCTCTACACCACCAGGTAAGGTTAGCGCGCAGGTGTAACTCGGCCAGGTAACTAACCCTACAGGTGTGCCCGAAGGTGTCGTTAGCCTTATTAGCAGCAGCGGCCGTGGTATTAGTGGCGGGGTTATTGCAATTGTTCTTTCTGATGGTGGTGGTGGGTGGTGGTGGTAGTTGTTGTAATGGTAGAAGTTGTAGTAGTAGTGGTAGAAGGGGAGGTAGGGGGGAGTGATAAAGGGGGGCAGGGGAGAGAGAGGGATGGAGTGAGAAGAAAGAGACAACGAAACGAGAGAAGATTATAAATAGAAGAAATAAAGACAGAGAGAAAGACGGAAAGAGAAACAGAAAGATTGATTTTTAGTTAGATAGAGAGAGAGAGAGAGAGATGGAGAGAGAGGGAGAACACGGAGAAAGGAGAGAAAGATAAAAGAAAAGAATGGACGAGAAAAACCCCCAGTAGTAGTAGTAGTAGAAATATGAGTTTTAGAAATAGTAGCAGTAGTAATAACAGCAGAAGTATTATTATTATTATTATTATTACTATTATTATTATCATTATTGTTATTACGTATTTCTATCATCACCAGCAAAGTATTATATCAAGAAAAGAACACAAAATAATTAAATCCAGATAACACAAGGCATATTTTTTTCCCTTATCTTTCTCTCTCTTCTTGCTTACTTCATTAGGATAGATAGATAGATAGATAGATAGATAGACTGAGAGAGAGAGAAAAGCTGGTTCAGAATTAGTTACATGTATTTAATGGAAAACTGCGATTCTTTGGACTTCTCATTTATATTATTACTTACTCATACTAATTTCATACATTTTTGACCGACTTTTCTCAACATTATACTAATCTTTAAATTCTTTCCCCCTCCCCGTTTTCATATCCCTTCTTTCGCTTCTCCTTTCTGTTAATTTATCTCTATCTACCAATCTATCATATTCTCTTCCTATCAATTTCTCCGTTCTCTCTGTCCATCTTTCTTCCATTTCATATTTTCATCTCTCGTTCATTCTTTCCTTATATCTTTTTCTCATTTGTTACTCCTACTCTCTCTCTCTCTCTCTCTCTCTCTCTCTCTCTCTCTCTCTCTCTCTCTCTCTCTCTCTCTCTCTCTCTCTCTCTCTCTCTCTCTCTCTCTCTCTCTCTCTCTCTCTCTCTCTCTTTCTCTCTCTCTCTCTCTCTCTCTCTTTCTCTCTCTCTCTTTCTTTCTTTCTTTCTCTCTGTCTGACTCTCGTCCCTTATTCTCCTCCCTTACTCCCTCTCTCTCTCTCCCTCTTTTTCTTCTTCCTCCTCTTCTCCCTCCCTCCTCCCCCCACACAGTGACACCTGGGGCTCCCTCATGGACTTCCACTCCCCCACGCGTCAGTTCAACATCACGGACACTTTCTCCTCTGCCTCCCTGGCGTACAAGGTGAGTTACAGGTGTTTTTATTGTTGTTGGCCATTTTTCTCTCCCTTTTCCGTCCCTTTTCTCTTTTTTCTTCTCAGTTTTCTTGGTTTGTCTCTTTTTTTCACTACTTTTGTTTCTTTGATTTCGATAGTTTTGTCTTTTAGTTTCATATTTCAATCTCATTTTTTTCATCTTCTTCCTATTGATGACGTTTTTCTCTCCCTTTTCCGTCCCTTTTCTCCCTTTTTCTTCTCTGGTTTTCTTGGTTTGTCCTTTTTTTCACTACTTTTGTTTCTTTGATTTCGTTAGTTTTATTTTCTTGCATTTTGTCTTTTGGTTTCATATTTCAATCTCATTTTTTTCATCTCCTTCCGATTGATGACCATTTTCTCTCCCTTTTCCGTCCTGTTTCTTCTCTCTTTT